>NC_080670.1:7029030-7329030 GCF_030247195.1 Topomyia yanbarensis | reverse complement strand
TGTCTTAAAATACCTGTAACTTTAAAAGTATACTTTGTATTTTAAATGTTTTAGTTCCATTCGAAAGGTGAGAAAATTTCGCATTGAGTGATGCCCTCACATGTTTCAGCTAATGAGTTTAAGTAGCCTTTTCAAAGTAATTTATTGAAAATTAAACAATTTTGAACGATTTTTCGTTCATTTCTTGAATATCCTAATAGTTAACCTCATCATTTTAATAATTCAGATTGTTAGTCTTGATGAGCTGCTTAATTCGTTCTTTGACATGATACACTTTGTAAGTAGGGGTTTGCCCACTACTCGGGTTCTTGTTTGCCCGGCGAACCCTTCTTTTCAGGGCGGCCTAGGTGCCTCTACAAAATTTCGGATTTTCGTAACAACAAAAAAACAAAAGTAAACAAACAAAATAAATTACTAAATTTACCGACTTTATTGCCCTCAAACTCTCCACTTCACTGCTGCTGCTGGTGGTTCACTGAGGCGGGCGGAAAGGCGGGCGGTTTCCTCCGACCGGCCGGGACAACAACGGCCGCGTTCTCCTTTGGTCGTTGGCTGCTCCGGCAGCGGTCCTTGGCGTTTAGCTAGGGAGGTGAGCTTGGCTCCTTTGTTGGAACCTCCCTAGCGACGTTGGCGACGAATCGCCGGATCGTCTACTCGCCGTAAACGATCCCGGAAGTTACCGCAGTAAACTTCCCAGGGGGAACCTTTGTCCGCCCTGCTTCGTTCTCCTTGGCTATTAGCTATAGAGGAGAGCTAGGCTCGTTCGACTTATCCTCTATAGCGAGAACGGTCGGTGCTAGGTTCCTTGGTTTTTAGCCGGGGACGCGAGAATGCTCTTTTACGGTTACCTGTCCCACTTCGGCGAACCAACACCACTTTTATATGTGCCCGAACCACGGGCCGGCACTCTTCGACGGATTAAACTGGCCGTCACACGCGCGCACTTCACTTTGCTGGCAATAGTGGCGGAAAACTGTCCCGAAAAAATAGCACTGTTTACGGACGTCTGTAATACGCCGTGGTTCGTCACTTTCTCCCCATCTCGATGGCCGACTTTTTCACTCCACCGAACAACCACCAAAAAACACACCGCCGCATAGCTGTCATTGCCATGGTACAGCATAGTTAGCAATCACTTTTACAGCGAGAGGAGAGCGGAGACCTACCTAAACCCTATGTTACTAATTCACAAACGTAAAACAAAAATTATCTAACCTATCTGTACGAATAAAACCGTTCACAAACGCGAAAATGAACAAAAATTTACAACTAAATGTGAACGGTACCGAACAGCGGTGAGCATAATTTTACGTAAACAATACACTCTACGGAGTGTATACGCAAAAAAAAGGGTATATTTCCACCCAGTGCAAAATTGTTACCCTGGCGGGTTACAACTTACCTTTTCTTATTTTCATGAGTTTGGGTTATTCAACTTGGATATTTTTATCTCATTTTCACTAGTACCAGCTCTAATTGAAAAAGTATGGCACTTATTGTACTTTTTTGCTTTTTATTCGAAAGCCAGGAAAATTTTACAGAGAAAAATGTAGTAATACCTTTCAGTTAGTATTCTTTTAAAAGTAAATTAGTTTAAAGTTAGTGCAATTATTAGCATTTTCGTTAATTTTCTTAAAATAGTAAATAATAAACATCACCATTATTATCATGGAAATAATGCATCTCAGCAAGTTCTACAGTTCTTTCTTTGACTCCATTCAATTATCTCTTTTGGTTTCGACGCAAAATCGTTTTTATCACATCGTTTCATATGCAAAAATAACGATTTCGAACCCACTACATTTGTGGCGAGGTCATGCTGTGTTAACTATTAAATAGCAGCAAAATGAAAAGAGATATAGACAAAGTGTCAAATAAAAAGTTGTAGAGAACATTAAAGGGGCATCAAATGAATAATAGTAACGATAAATTTTGTTGATTAATAATTAGAATAATTAAAAAACTCTCCAAAAAACACAAATTTTGAGTTATTTCGTTAGTAAAAAATCATTTAGTACACTTAACAAAAAGATATTTGTACATACATAATAGGACATTTTCTCAGATTTCCAATGAAATCTTGTAAATAACGATATAAAGCATATTTTTTAGATTTGTGTCTTTTAAGCACTTGCAAGTCGGTTACAGGAAAAGTATAGTAATGAAATTACAAAGAAATGAGAAGAGATAGAAATATGACGTCCAAGAACAAATTATGGATCGTCCTAAAACCCAACTTTTGGATAATGGATATTGCTATAATCATACTTTATTATTTCGAGAAAATAAGCAAAAACCTCCTCAAAAACACTAACTTTTAACTACTTTACAGCTAAAAGGTAATTAAAACTAATTACTTAAAAGATATGAGAACACCATTCAATAGGAAATTTTCTCACCTTTCGAATGGAACTGAAATATTTAAAAGACAAGGTATACTTTTAAAGTTAGAGGTATGTTAAGACAAATTAGTTTTTTACACAAAAAGTTCAATAACTCTGTAACGGTTGAGATTTGATGGTATGTGTAGAACAATTTTTTTCTCCAAATATGGCAGTCACCCCCCGAGAGATTCTTAACCATGAACCAAACACCCTGTATACACACATATACACATAGACACACCAAAAAATAATGAAATTCAAACGACATGTAATTCAATACGAATGTGAACATAGAAAGCTTGAATCAAAAATTTGATTGACAATTAAGTTGAATTCGATGCACTCAATGGGAGCATCAAAAAGCATATGATTTTACACTTTCGTTCGTATAATATTACATATCATTTATTTTACAACAATATTGTATTAAAAATACATTAAAGTGCATTGGCATCCCGTTTAATGCAACTGTAATCTTCAATCAACGTGTAAAACTATAATGAAATTCGTCGAAGAAAGCACGACAATTTATGTGTATTTGTGGTGGAATGCAATTTTACATTTATATTCACGCTCCAACAATGTGCATAAAAATAAATTCAAAATTTTTCCATTTTTTTTTCTGCATATATACATATATATATATATATATATATATATATATATATATATATATACACACATATGTATACATAAAAAATATACACATACATTCATTCACACATACACATACAAAAACCTACATACATCATTCATATACGCATTGTAATACATGTATACATACATTAGAGTGGCTCGCGGTTTTATGTGAAAACTTTAAAATGATTTAGACTAGCGAGCACAGCACTTTTTGAGTTCCTTTTGTGGTCCCAAATGCCAGTGCAAAATCTGGTAGCGATTGGTTGCTTCCCGGGTTTGCGCATTGCGTTCAAAGTTTGTATAGGATTTTATATGGAGAAATTAATTATTTTGCATTTACGTTAATAAAGATCGCTATTTCACTGAATATGAAAAACCAGCTTTATAAAACTATAGTTCAAACCTTGGTTAACAACTTTGTCGAAGACCGTAACTAGCTACGAGTTTTCAAAAAATAGTTATAACGATTTTAAAACTTATGGTTCAATCCAAATGCAGAAATTTATTATTTCTTCCAACACTGCCGGTGCAGCACCGACATCGACAGTTATGAATGAAATGTTCAGAATGAATTAATGAATATCGTAGACGTAGTCAGAAAATGAAAAGAAGAAGGGAGGGGGGGCATGTGTGCTCCCCAGTCCCTGTTTAGATTGTTTTGTATAAGACAAAGAATCATTACGTCCTTGTAAATGTCAACCACTGAGCTTTCTTAATATTTTGATAGACCCAAATATGAATCATACTACAATCTTTGTTGTGGGAAATAGCATTTACAATATTTAGAATTTACACCGTCTTCGACAAAGTCGTTAACCAAGGTTTGAATTATCGTTTTATAAAGCTGGTTTTTCATATCGAGTGAAATAGCGATCTTTATTAACGTAAATGCAAAATAATTGATTTCCCCATATAAAATCCCATACAAACTTTGAACGCAATGCGCAAACCCGGGAAGCAACCGACCGCTCCCAAACTTTGCACAGGCATTTGGGACCACAAAAGGAACTCAAAAAGTGCTGTGCTGAAAAATGTCATTTTCGAGCCACTCTAACATACATACACACATATACACAATTACATACATACAGTGCTGTGCAATCTCACGATGGTCTTTGAATTGTGACGGTAAATAGGAAGTGACCGTATCACCACAAAATGACCGTTATTTCATTCCCATTTTCCTCGGATACTGTTTCAGTTAACTATCTCTCACAGAAGCCGTACGAGAGAGAACGCATTGAAATGATAGACAGATTGAGTACCATTTATTTTGTATTGGTATGATAAACTAAATATTATCAGTGTATTGTATTCAGGCAGCATGCGGTGCTTTGTTGAGTTTTTCTCCACCTTTCAGTTTCTTTCATGCATAGCTATTTGTGTAAAACCGCCTGTTTGTTAATTCTAGCTCGTTGTTTGTAATAAGATGACCGTCATAACCGTATTTATATTGTTAATAAAAAGACGGTCAATTTTCTCTTCCTCTCAATAATGATTCAAATGAGTGAGAGATTCAGAAGAGAACCGTTTGACTGCTGTCAATTCATTGGCATGAGAACCGTAACTCAAGAAGCATCGCTTACTGCTTTAACTGCTAACCGTTTCATTCTCTTTTGTCTAGCAGGTTTGCCATCAGTACCGTGATGGAGCTCAGCACTGCATACATATACTCGAGTTGAAGGAGGACCCCAAGATTAACAGCTCAACTATACAAGAGATTATTACCACATCACTGGGTGAAAGGGCAGAAGTTAAAGCCTTAAGCCCGTAGACAGTGATTATGTGTAGAGACCAGGATGATATCAGGACTGTGAACGAGCTGAAAGGTGCACTGAAGCTGCTTTTTAACCTGGGCGAGTTGCAAATGACGATCCGGTTAACTAAGGAGACACGGTACCGTATCGAAATGGTAGGGTATAAACAATAGAGTTCTATGCAAATCATTTCACACACACTAATTGGAGGTTTGTTTTCCTCCAGGTGTCATATATAAAACTGTCAGCCAATTTAAACGTTTAGAATAGCTCTCGTAAAGTATTTATAATGGTGTTGAAATGCTCTATTTCGCCGTAAAACTTATTCGGGGGATGAACAATTCCGGTTGGTTATATGCCAACATGAAAATAATCCGACCGAAAAGTAATTTTCGATTTGTTGTCCTCCATCTATGACAGGTGGAGGAAAACAACCGTTGAACACACTAATACAGTTACAGATTGTCAAGTACTCTATACAATCCTATCAAGCAGCAAGTGTCACCCCGGCCAAGCAAGGGTCCAAAAAGCACCGCTATGTAACCTATCATCTACCACCTCATACACGAAATCAACCGACAAATGAGTACCGCAAAATATAGCCAACTGCGAGTGTGTTGATAAATGATCAACGAAAAGAAAAATTAAAGGGTTGTGTACAGGACACGACCACGGTGACATTAAAAATATAGCTTTTTTATTTATCACACATATCGACACACGTTCTTGTTCACTCGCCTGTTTTCATATGTTACAATTTGCTATATACCCTCCCCATTAAAACATAATTTATTGAAGGTCTTTTAACGGTACTCTATTAATTAATCAAGTATCTCACTAGGTGATTGGCATTATTTGGCTGATCCATCTAGTAAAAATAGGCTGGTCTGTCCAGAAAATATATTCAAAAGAAAAGTTCCATATTGAGAGCTGTGATGAGGAAACCCACGCCCTCCAGCGGAAATATACAGATTCTCCATAAAATATGAAATTTCATTTTCCATTTAAATTTTCAATAATGTACTAATGAACTTAAGTAAACAATCTTAAGTGTAAGTATTTCTTGATCGATTAGTGGTGGAAAAATGAAATTATTTGATAAATTACATTGTTATGCAACGTTCGCACTACCAGTTAAAACGGGTTTTTATGCTATCTTGGTGACATTTTTCTTGTTGCTAATTATTAAAACGTGTTATAACTCTGTAGTGTAAACGTTGTATTATTAAACCAATTCTGCAGCGTTTTATGTTATATAGGTGTTTTATGTGGTAATAGGACTGACATAATTATATCTTCAGTACAGCGGTTTGTTTCATAATTTAAAGCAGATTTATTTTAAAATTTAAATTAGTATACCCAACCGTATTTGTTGTATACCTTAAAACGCAATTAGAACTGTGTTTTAAATACATAGGGTAGGACAGATATTCTGACTGGTTAAACTGGGAAAACAATTTTAAGTCCAGTAACGCTTAAGACATGGCTTGAATTTGAATCGAAAAAGAACACCCGCTTCAACTGCTGCTGGGACGGTAAGTTCTGTTTTAAAATTTTCCGTTGTGTGCAGTACGAAACAAAAGTGTTTGAAATTAGAAAACAAAAAGTTCTGCTGGGAATGTGATTGTTTCCGATGCAATTACATTCAGATTTTTCACGCAGGGGATACAGGCCGTGTAAATGAAAACCGCGTAAATTTAAAAAAAACGCGTTAATGAAAACCGCGTAAATTTCAAAATCCGCGTAAAAAACCTGAGTGTACTCTCCTATATAAAATAATACGCTGCTGAACAGTGCAATAACTACAGAAGCACGTTGTCAGATGCCTTACTGATAAAAAACATATAACCGAAATATGAAACATGAAAACCAATTGGCTCTTTACCCTACGCAGCTACAAAGCGCCGTAAACATGGATTAACAAGTTACAACGCACACGCATGCATAAAAATAAATATATTTTTTTTCAAACACAACACTCCTAAGCAGCACACACCGTATTGAATTAAATCCAAACCACCCCGCCCACCCACTTTGCAAATCATTCTGTGACACCGTGCTGGTACCCGAAAAATCCGCACACGTCCACCGCTGCCGAAAACGCATAGCGTCTACCGCTTATTGTAGTGCCCAGACGCTGCAGCCATGATCTTACCCGTTCGACATAAGAATAAAAACTAATTCAAACGGGTACGCGTCACCTCTATTTATAAACTAACCGTATATGGTTTAGTCACTTAGGTGCGAGTGTGTGCAAATGCCAACGTTACCGAAAATCGATAGCGCTTATTGCATCGCCCGGAGACGACGTTGCTCGTGTGGGATAAGAGCAAAAACTGATATAAACGGACATGCGTTGCTTCTATTTATGACTTTTTGTGTTTCATTGAGCAACTAAGCTGCCCTCTTTTGACGGCTGTGTCTGAGAAATCTGCCTCACGAATGGTATTTTTCCCGTTTTTTGTGAACTTTTTAATTTTACCAATTTCCAAAAGTCTACTTTTATTGGGGAGATATTAAATTATTACCAATATTTAAGTTAGGTGTTTCTGAATCGGTTGGTGTATGAATGATTAAAATCCATCTAGTAATATCGGAGTTATAAGCGTGCAAACCTTACATAGTTTCGTTACATGGGAGATAGTTTAGATTTTAGAATGACACCTAGCCCCAGATAGTGGAGTAAGACATTTTTAATGTCAAAAGAAAAAAAAACTTCATATGCATCCCTTCGTTCTGTCACGCGCACAGACAATGCTTGTCAGACTCCAGTCAGCAATCAGCATTCCATGCCGAATGATTCGAAACGCACACATATACGAGCGAACCTGCACGGGAGAGTGAAAGAGACTCGCTCCCCAAGGCCGTCCGAGCACACATTCGACCCACACCAGTATTTGTGGGACATTGTCGATGGTTCTACATGCACGATTGAACGATATAACACATCATTTTCAAACACCAAACGTCGATGAGTAACAGTAAAATCCAACGGCAAGTGTGCCGATGATCGCCAAACACACAATCAACAAGAGTCCATCCATGCTCCCCACCCCCTTTAGCCACCACGGCTCAATCATCAAGCATTCAATCAAACATTCGCAACATGCACACACTGCCGAACAGCCAGCGGAAAAGAAAGTAAAAGAGAACCAGTCAACAAGTTGGGACCGAGGGTCTGCCCCAAAGGGAAAAAGAGCGTGTCCGGATAAGAATAAGAAGAGTGGCAGATTTGACAAACGCAAAACAGATTCAAGATAATCTGCATAAGGTGCATGCATGTGTGTACAATAATATTTTTGGTGGCAAACGCTTTGAGAGGCTGAAAGCACTAGTTTCTATATTCAAAACATTGTTTTAATTAATTTCGTTTTTATTAACCTCTTTATTCGGAAGTGAATCAGTATTTACGCAATGTCGATCTTGCCAATCGTAAAACCAAAACTTTCGCTTTACGTATGTCTATACCTTATCTGGTACCATCTTGGGTTTTCACGTCATTTGCAGTTTGACAAGACCAAAATTTGACAAGACCATAATGTGATGTTGGAACGGTCTATCCCTGAGAATGATCATAGGAAGGGCAATCCCTCGGTTGGGTCACGAAAGGGCTGGGTCTGGGAGGGAGAAACAGACTCAATAAATGTGAATGTCATAGCCAGCCAGAACGAAACTGTCACTCCGAGCCACAAAAAAGTGTTCATCGAGGAAATGAGAGTATTGTTATCATATGCTTGCTTGAAAATGTTTCCGAACGATGAATTTCCTTGATTTTTTGTCTAGATTGGGTGTAGCAGTAAATATTATTAAAGTTTTTTTGTGATTTTAATGCCTTTTTGAAATTAGCCAGATAGATTTTTCGGTAATCCGTGCTGCCACAATCAAATAAATTGTATTTCTATGTATTCAATGATGAATAAGAATTTAGATGCGTTCAAAAGTTTCGAGCATCGTTTTAAGACAATATTGCGATCTTGCTATAATGTAAAATAAACGCTAATTTTATATAAAAATTTCAAATAATATTTACATTTTAAGCTCAATGAACTACGCCTAAAATATATTTTATGCTTGTTATAAAACCAGTTATGGAAATGTGACGACGCTGTAAATGTTCTCTACTCCAAGAAATGGGAATATGGAATCAAAAAATATGCTGTGACGTGCACGTTTTTTTGGTAATTCAAAAATACTTTTTGGTTTAAAATAATTTATATCATCTTTCTATTTAAAACATGTCATAAAAGCTATTTTCATATCTATAGTAAAGACAAGTAATAATGGTGTAAATCGTGCGAAGAAAGTTTTAAAAATTTGTGACTGATTTAACAATTTCAGAATGAGTGAGTGAAAATCATCAACGGCTTAGATGCATGCTAATAAATATAAACAAAGTTTCGAAAAAAATTGGCAAGTTACTTCGACGTGAAGTTTGACATCGACATAATATTTTTAATGTTCGGGTGCTCATGCAGCTTAATCTGATGATCAGAATCATGAAAAAATTCCATTTCTATCTATTAGTTAAAATCTTACACTTCGAAAGTTATTTGCAAAATAACCTTGGCTAAATTTGACAGTTCGACGGTTAAAATTGTTTGATGATGTAAAAAGAAAGGTGGAAACAGTTTTCTGTACTTTATTTAGGATGGCAATATTTTTCAGTAGTAAATAAAGGGGAAATATAAAAACGAAAACATATTATATCAAACGTTTTTTCGTTTATTTCATTATATGGATATTTACGTTCCAAGGCTGCAGCCGTACCTATATATATATATATCTACCTATCAAATACCTATGCATTGGTCAACATTTCACAAATCAGATAAACATGCCTCTACCGGCGAGTTTCCTTATTCAAGGATTCTGTTAGTTAAATTTTTATAAAATTAAATTCTATTTTTCAGATTGAATTTAATGTTGTATCGGTTTTTAATATTCAGTTTAAGCAATTTTTTAGGAAACCGTGGTAGAATGAAGGAGAAGAACGGCACAAAAATCCTATTTTAAAAGTATAAGATTAGACACATCGTTCCGAAATTTGTCCCATTTCACTCGAGTACTGGAAGCAAACTGTCGTCTGACTTTATCTTCAAATCAATGTAAAGCACCCGGGAAAAAAACTTTCACTGATTTTATACTGTCCCAAGATCCTTTCCATCACACGATTGAAGTCATGTGCCGGTAACACGCTTGCATCAATGACACGCAAAAAGAAATTTGCTCATTTATGCGTCGCCCACCTTGATTGATTTTGGCTGTCGAAAGTTTTCTTGCTTCTTGACAAGTGCTATTATTTACACTTCGTGCGTAGTGTCTGTTTCTCCCTCCCAGGGCTGGGTGTGTGTGTGCCACCACACGACACGGAAGGACTGGATGACTCGAAAATGGGCGCTGCACACTGTCGCTGGTGTCACACACACTCGCATGCGCCACGTACATAAAAAACAACACGATACACACATTACTCCTAGCACTCACATTGATTGAGCCTTCTGTTGAAGTAACTCGCACTGATACGGTGCCGATATTGTTGATATGAGATGTATGTTAATATGAGAAATAAACGTGTACTTATCATTTTGCTGGTACTTAATGGAGCCAATTATCGCCGTTGATAAGGCCGAGAGACATCGGGTGTAAACACACAGCCTCATGTACGCCTATATATTTCGGATTTAGGAACACAAACCAAAATTTTCTAATAGGCGCCCCCACACAAATTTGCTGACGATACTATTTTGTCACTGTACACTTTCGACATTTCGGAAAATAATGGTTTTATGCCCCACACTGGAGTATTTCAATCAAACTCCAGTTTCAACATTCGCAGGGGTCTCCCTCCCACACAATAAAACACCACTTCGCGTTCGAAAGCCACGTTAACACTCGAAAAAACGGTTCAATTAACGAATACAAAAAACAAGCCAACTATCGCGCCGCCGTGCTGCCGGCCTCCCCCGGTACCATTCATAAATTACGTAACGCAAAAATTGCCCAAAATTGAGTCTCCCTTCCCCATGTAACAAATTTATCTATCCTCTCCTCACCTATTACATAACAAATTCTCTACTTTTTTTCTTCAGTAAAAACATGTTACGTAAGGTTCTAGTTTACTCCTCGTCCCCCATATGTCATAACATGACCATTTCTCGTATCACCTCCGCTAAAAGCATTACGTAATTTATTAATGGTCCCTTAGGTACCGATTTTTTTCAAATCAATCAAAGTTGAAGCAAACCCTTGAACAGACACTGCCCATAATCGCAAGTCAGTCCCATGCTCTTTGGAATTCTCTATCTACATGGGACTGACTTACGATTTTAGGCAAAACACTGCCTATAATCTCAAGTCAGTCTCATGTACATAGGGAATCGCATAGAACATGGGACTGACTTGCGATTATGGGCAGTACAGTCCCTTGGTAAAATTTTAGCCTTTAAAGTGTAGTACAAAAAAAGAGATATACTGAGTACACCCTAGTTTGATTGAGTACTAGCACCGACTATACTGCCCTTGCTCGCAAATCAGTCCCATAATGATAAAAAATCCCATAGAAAACGGGCCAAATATGCGATCATGGGCAGTATACCGGTGTAGTGCACTGGGAAAAACGAAAATACCATATGATTGCGCATTAAGACGCATGTGGTAGGAAGCACAAAAGAAAGACCGCTCGTTAAGGCTCAAGTTACCTTTTTTAAGCATGTGTTAGAATTGAACGCTTGGAAAAAATTTGTGGAAAAAATCGGAAGATACTGTGTGCCATGGTGTAATTATGTTTAATTACCACTTCATCATTCTTATCTTATATGTCTAACCTTTGTTGTGACAAAGCAGATTAGATCGAAACTATTTACGACTCAAATGACCTTTCAGTCTGTGGTTTGTTATAAAATTGTATTAAGAATACTGAAGATTTAATTTTTATGAAACTGATGTTAGAGTATAGATAGGCATCCCGACTAACGATACCCACATACCTGCTGCTTATAGCTGGCGCCACGATTCTGTAACAGCATCGGAATTGCTGCGGCCAATCCGATAGGAATACCTTGCAACAGGTATAGGAAAAACAGAATCGCTACGTTGCTCCAATCCCCTCGCAGGTCGCTGGATTCATGTTTGTCCTCATCATGGTCACCGGTGATGGCAAACACAGGCGTCAACAGCTGGACTTGATCCGGACGTTGGTCTTGTCTTTTGCGTACGCTCATCGCTCGCCGGATGAGATAAAACAATATTGCACGGTGATCACTCCGTCGGTTCAACTAACGCCAAATCTTTCACAAAAAAAAACGCGATTTTATGTATAAGTATGTCGTTTTACAGCTACATGCGAAAGTACACGTCACTTCCTATAAAAAGGGAATAATTAAAAAAAAACACTTGCTGGAATGTTTAACTACCCGTCGGTTGTTTTACAGCGTTATTTAAAATAAAGAAACTATTCTATCTTATATATATATATATATATATATATATATATATATATATATATATATATATATATATATATATATATATATATATATATATATATATATATATATATATATATATATATATATATATATATATATATATATATATATATATATATATATATATATATATATATATATATATATATATATATATATATATATATACAGGGTGTTTGGTTCATGGTTAAGAATCTCTCGGGGGATGATAGACTGCCATATTTGGAGAAAAAAATTGTTCTACACATATCATCAAATCTCAACCGTTACAGAGTTATTGAACTTTTTGTGTAAAAACTTATTTGTCTTAAAGTACCTCTAACTTTAAAAGTATACTTTGTATTTTAAATGTTTTAGTTCCATTCGAAAGGTGAGAAAATTTCGCATTGAGTGATGCCCTTACATGTTTCAGCTAATGAGTTTAAGTAGCCTTTTCAAAGTAATTTATTGAAAATTAAACAATTTTGAACGATTTTTCGTTCATTTCTTGAAAATCCTAATAGTTAACCTCATCATTTTAATAATTCAGATTGTTAGTCTTGATGAGCTGCTTAATTCGTTCTTTGACATGATACACTTACCTTTTCTTATTTTCATGAGTTTGGGTTATTCAACTTTGATATTTTTATCTCATTTTCACTAGTACCAGCTCTAATTGAAAAATTATGGCACTTATTGTACTGTTTTTCTTTTTATTCGAAAGCCAGGAAAATTTCACAGTGAAAAATGTAGTAATACCTTTCAGTTAAGTGAATTTAGTATTCTTTTAAAAGTAAATTAGTTTAAAGTTAGTTCTATTATTAGCATTTTCGTTAATTTTCTTAAAATAGTAAATAATAAACATCACCATTATTATCATGGAAATGCATGCATCTCAGCAAGTTCTACAGTTCTTTCTTTGACTCCATTCAATTATCTCTTTTGGTTTCGACGCAAAATCGTTTTTATCACATCGTTTCATATGCAAAAATAACGATTTCGAACCCACTACATTTGTGGCGAGCTCATGCTGTGTTAACTATTAAATAGCAGCAAAATGAAAAGAGATATAGACAAAGTGTCAAATAAAAAGTTATAGAGAATATTAAGGGGCATCAAATGAACAATAGTGACGATAAATTTAGTTGATTAATAATTAGAATAATAACAAAAATCACAAAAAAACGCAAATTTTGAGTTATTTTACTAGTAAAAAGTCATGTAGTACACTTAACTAAAAGATATCTGTACATACATCGAAAGGAAATTTTCTGAGCTTTCCAATGAAGTCCTGATAATAGCGATATAATGCATATTTTTTAAATTAGAGTCTTTTAAGCACTTGCAAGTCGGTTACAGGAAAAGTTTAGAAGTCAAATTACAAGGAAACGAGAAGAGATAGGAATATTATGTTTAAGAACAAATTATGAATCGTCCTCAAACCCAACTTTTGGATAATAGATATTGCTATAATCATAATTCATTATTTTGAGAAAATTAACAAAAACCTCATAAAAAACACTAACTTTTAACTACTTTACAACTAAAAGGTAATTAAAACTAATTATCTGAAAGATATGAGAACATTATTCAATAGAAAATTTTCTCACCTTTCCAATGGCAGTAAAAGATTTAGAATACGAGGTATACTTTTTGAGTTAGAGGTGTTTTAAGATAAACAAGTTTTTTACACAAAAAGTTCAATAACTCTGTAACGGTTGAGATTTGATGGTATGTGTAGAACAATTTTTTTCTCCAAATATGGCAATCTATCACCCCCGAGAGATTCTTACTCATGAACCAAACACCCTGTATATATATATATATATATATATATATATATATATATATATATATATATATATATATATATATATATATATATATATATATATATATATATATATATATATATATATATATATATATATATATATATATATATACAGGGTGTTTGGTTCATGGTTAAGAATCTCTCGGGGGGTGATAGACTGCCATATTTGGAGAAAAAAATTGTTCTACACATACCATCAAATCTCAACCGTTACAGAGTTATTGAACTTTTTGTGTAAAAACTTATTTGTCTTAAAATACCTCTAACTTTAAAAGTATACTTTGTATTTAAAATATTTTAGTTCCATTCGAAAGGTGAGAAAATTTCGCATTGAGTGATGCCCTTACAAGTTTCAGCTAATGAGTTTAAGTAGCCTTTTCAAAGTAATTTATTGAAAATTAAACAATTTTGAACGATTTTTCGTTCATTTCTTGAAAATCCTTATAGTTAACCTCGTCATTTTAATAATTCAGATTGTTAGTCTTGATGAGCTGCTTAATTCGTTCTTTGACATGATACACTTACCTTTTCTTATTTTCATGATTTTGGGTTATTCAACTTTGATATTTTTATCTCATTTTCACTAGTACCAGCTCTAATTGAAAAATTATGGCACTTATTGCACTGTTTTTCTTTTTATTCGAAAGCCAGGAAAATTTTACAGTGAAAAATGTAGTAATACCTTTCAGTTAGTATTCTTTTAAAAGTAAATTAGTTTAAAGTTAGTTCTATTATTAGCATTTTCGTTAATTTTCTTAAAATAGTAAATAATAAACATCACCATTATTATCATGGAAATAATGCATCTCAGCAAGTTCTACAGTTCTTTCTTTGACTCCATTCAATTATCTCTTTTGGTTTCGACGCAAAATCGTTTTTATCACATCGTTTCATATGGAAAAATAACGATTTCGAACCCACTACATTCGTGGCGAGCTCATGCTGTGTTAATTATTAAATAGCAGCAAAATGAAAAGAGATATAGACAAAGTGTCAAATAAAAACTTATAGAGAACATTAAGAGGCATCAAATGAACAATAGTAACGATAAATTTTGTTGATTAATAATTAGAATAATTAAAAAACTCTCCAAAAACACAAATTTTGAGTTATTTCGTTAGTAAAAAATCATTTAGTACACTTAACTAGAAGATATTTGTACATACACTGATAGGACATTTTCTCAGCTTTCCAATGAAATCTTGTAAATAACGATATAAAGCATATTTTTTAGATTAGAGTCTTTTAAGCACTTGCAAGTCGGTTACAGGAAAAGTATAGTAATGAAATTACAAAGAAATGAAAAGAGATAGAAATATGACGTCCAAGAACAAATTATGAATCGTCCTAAAACCCAACTTTTGGATAATGGATATTGCTATAATCATACTTCATTATTTCGAGAAAATTAGCAAAAACCTCCTCAAAATCACTAGCTTTTAACTACTTTACAGCTAAAAGGTAATTAAAACTAATTACTTAAAAGATATGAGAACACCATTCAATAGGAAATTTTCTCACCTTTCGAATGGAACTGAAATATTTAAAATACAAAGTATACTTTTAAAGTTAGATGTATTTTAAGACAAATATTTTTTTTACACAAAAAGTTCAATAACTCTGTAACGGTTGAGATTTAATGGTATGTATAGAACAATTTTTTTCTTCAAATATGGCCCCCCGAGAGATTCTTAACCATGAACCAAACACCCTGTATATATATATATATATATATATATATATATATATATATATATATATATATATATATATATATATATATATATATATATATATATATATATATATATATATATATATATATATATATATATATATATATATATATATATATATATATATATATATATATATATATATATATATATATATATATATATATATATATATATATATATATATATATATATATATATATATATATATATATATATATATATATATATATATATATATATATATATATATATATATATATATATATATGAAACCAACAGCCAGAAATTCCTGGCCGGACAGGCATAATTGCACCACTAGGTGGATTACAACAGGTTTTTAAATTAATAGAGCGGGAAATCATGGGCCCTATTCTCACAGTCACGTCACTTAGTAACTAGAATAAAATTTCCTTCTAGTCACTAGGTGACGGGACTGTGCAAATAAGGCCCCATTATTATATTTTTAAATATTCAACAATGCTGCTAAAAAAAAGCACACACATTACATAACTCCACGGGTACACTTTTAGATTTTCCGAAATAAATGAAAAAGACGCCTACGAACGATTGAGCAATAAATTGTTCCATTCGGTTCAACTCACAGCAGACTACTGCTGATTTTTTCCCTAATAATGCTCAGTATCGAATTTCACCGCCTATTGTGATGTGATTTCAAATGATAGAGATAAACCTCTTAACTTCTGTAAGCTTCCACAGCGAAAACGAAAAAAATCTCCAAGCAAATTTTAGTACTGCTATATGGTTCCAGATTTAAATCTCATTATTTATTTATTTATGTACTTCGTACATTTTAGCTTACTACAGCGACAATTGCGGGGGCTGCGCTACATTAATGAAATGAAAGACGGAACTTTTTACCCCACCCTCCTAACATAAACTCCTTCCCGTGGCAAACGTGGAGATGCGGAAGTATATGCGTTTGTCACACTAACATTCCTTTCCTTCCCCGATGACGTGGCTACTCCTAGGTTCCATTCGTTTAGTTTCTGTACAATTTTGCTTATTCTGATGAATCACGGAGTAGCAACTACGAATTGTACGGTCATTATGCTCGTGCGAATTAAAATTTGTTTTGAACTCTCCCTGACGTCAGTAAATGTGTGGTGGAAAAGTTCATTTTCCGACGATCATATTATTATTACAAATGAGATTTAAAACTCACTTTTTGTGGCAACCGGTAATGCAACACCCATTCGATGCACGCATTTGGTCTTTCTCCAAATTAAAACTTTCAAGCTTAAACGTTGTTCAACTAATCACTCATCCCCTTCCTATTTACATAGTTTGTTGAGTGGTTTTCCGAGAGCGGTGGAACTTAGCTGAAGGAAAAAGCGAAAACAAATGGCTCGGTAGTTGTCCGCGTTTCATTAGAAGTACATTAGTCTACGTGACTGGCTCTTAATTGGCGCTTCCGAGGGTTGTGAGCTTTAAACTCTCGCTTATAGGTATGTTGTTAAGATTAATAGCTGTGGCTATCGGTCCGGTACTTGAACAGAACACCCACCGCACATTTCCGTGGTATTGTAAATGAGTTTGCAAAAAAAAAAAAACGATTTAGCGAAAGGACATTAACATAAAGAATTTAACCATTTACAAAGTAGGTTCTCCGCCGCCATTTTGCTATGTCAAAGTTGTCACATTTAATGGCTTTTTCAATAGACGACCTTACGTTAACCCTTCGGAAGACGTTTTAATACCTACATTTAGGAGACTGTCTTATGGTTAAGGTAGAGAAAAAGTTCTTTCATTAAGACCCTTTGAGTTAGATTATGTAAACTACAGCAATTTGTTCAACACGAGGCTGAAAAAATATCACCAATGCCGTAATTTTTTTGTGATCAATATTTCCTCTCGCAACCGTAGGGATGCACCAACGCAGCAACCCGATAGGAATAACCAAGAACAAAACCTCATTCTCTGAAGATGCACGTAACCAAGCAACTAACAAACCAACCAACCAGCAACCTTGCCCCAGACCTGCCCGATGAGTTATGATGTTGGTTCCGGCCAAAGGTGCCACCCAGTTGTATACATTCAGGCTCATAACCACAACATGGCAAAGCAATAATCACATTCCGACCGGTTTCGAGAGCTGCAAATGCTATACCTGTACCATCCTATAGTGTGTAGACACCGCCTGCTGTGGTTGCTTTCAAGGAAACAAGACGAGTTCAGTCAGCCGTGCTAAAGTGGATTAAAGACGAAACATATGTGAGTGTGTTTGTGGTCCAGTCAGGCCAACCGTACCTACCTGTCAGATCAACCACACGCACAGGCCCTACCGTCGGCCACAAGAGATGGGCATCGCAGATCAGACTGAATTCAAGCCATCGCGGCAAGACGTTCTAAACTCACTGAAGCGGGAACTTAATCGGCCACCGAACCGGATGGCATTTACCAACGTCATTTGCACTTCAAGGGGCGTTACCGGATCCGATGAATGGACAAGATTAAGAGCCCCTGGTAGCTGGCAGAAGCGTTGAACTTACGGAGTTTATCACAAACCACCACCACCGTGGTTGCCATTCTGAAGCAAAGTTTCACTACTTATCGGCTACAATGCGACTTCCGGTGGCGAGATGTTTAGAAGAGCATATATTTTACCGACGAAATAAAAGCGGTCCACAATAATGGCATACATCTAGGGAATTGTCGTTGGATGTGCGATTACCTGTGCCTGCATGCATATGCGTGTGTGTGGTGAGAGAATGTGCTAAGAGTTTGGCGCAAATTGGAGGAAAACTCAAAGAACGATAGAATTTTTCAGCGGTTTAGCTTCAGGCGCAGAGCTTAAATGGAATTGGTCTTCGAAATGGCGGATAATAAACATAATCGAAATCAAAAGAGCAAGCTTATTTGGAACCGTAATTTGGACAGGAAGAATATTCAGTTGCGGACAGGAACCATGCCGCTACAGTGCCAATGACTGGAAAAATCCAGAGATGTGCTTAATTACAATAAAAATACAAAGAAACAAACGGAATTTATTTAGAGTATTTCGACAAAAAATTGTTTATCCTTAAAAAGGCAACGGGTCTCAGAGGCCCGGCTAATTTCCCGAGTTTTAATGAACTTTTAATTAGAAATAGAAATGTTCCAGCATTTTCAGACTTTTAATTCTCTAATAGAAAAAACGATGAAAAAATTGTCATTGGGGCAATTTTAATTTTAAGGGGTTAAAAAATACAATGAAAATTTCAATATCTTGTGAGTGATGTAATCAGAAAATAAGACGATTTCGAAAAATTGACAGCCATAAAAATACAGTGTATTTTCGAAAAAATGTCAGCGATAAAAAATACAGTTTCAACAATACACTCTGAACTACTTCTATCCAAATTTTCAAGAGAAAATATCCAATGGGTCATTTTCTACAGCGTTTTATCCGTGATGCAATTTGATGTTAGCGTTTTTCTCGAAACCACGATTTTTAAATTGGCGAACACGATAATTAAAAACTAATCAGCCAATAAACTCGATTTTTTTATGAGAATTCATAATATTTGTAGCCTGTCGATGAACCACAGAAAACTGAATAATTTTTTTTCTCCCTATTATTTTTAAGAAAAGGGAGCGAGTTTTACAGTAAAATTTGAGATATTTCGGAATTCATGAAGCCCTATTCCGAAGCTTGAACTTTTTTTTCTATTTTGTTGGTTCATCGAGCAACTACAAGCTTTTCAAATCTGATCGAATTTCATGTGTCAAACCATTTTATCTAGAGTTATCGTGTTCGCCGCGGCGCTCCTTGACGTGGAAATAAGGTAGGAGGTATAACAAAACAAACGTCATTGAAGAACAACGAGAGAAGCAACGGTTCTAGATTGCTCCTTTGAGGCACTCCCGACAAGTTAATGAAACTGTATGACTCGTTATTTCCTAATTTTACAGACAGAGAACGGACCTACGAGATATGTTTTAAGCCACCCTATAAAATTTTCCGAAGCGCCAACCGCTTCGTCTTTGCCAGTAGAAGAGAATGATCTACACGATCGAACGCAGCCTTGAGATCCGTGTATACAGTATCGACCTGAGATCCAACTTCAATATTTTTAATACAGAGCGAAGTGAATTGGGCTAGATTAGTAGTTGTCGATCTACCTGGAAAAAAGGCATGTTGGTCCTTCGATATATATGATCTGGTCTCACGAAACAGCACGTTTCCTACTAATATTTCAAATAACTTTGAGCCAGCGCAGAGTGAAGTTATGTCACTATAGTTCGCAACATTTTGCTTATCACCTTTTTTTAAAAACGGGTAACATAACTGATTTTTTCCAACATACGGGGAACGTTGATTGTGACAGCGATTGGTTAAAAATTAGTCTTAAAGGCGTACACAATGCGCTTGCGCATCTTTTCAGTATGATGGAAGGAATACCATCTGATCCTGCCGATGTTGAAGACTTTAGCTTTCTCATAGAAGTTAGAATATCTTCGTCAGTAAATTGAATAATACCTAAATTAATTACATCATGAGGGACATCCTAAAGACTATGGTCCATCTGATTGGAGTTGGCCGAGACTTTTTTAAACACGCTTGAGAAATGCTGCGCGAATAGGTCACAGATGCCGCTTGGGGTGCTTGATGTTTCATTTGCAAGGAACATACTGGAAGGAAGCCCATTTTCTTTACGTTTCCCGTTAACGAAATGCCAAAACTGCTTGGGATTTTGTTTCAGGTTTGATTGGGTTTGTGCGACGTGTCTTGAATAGAGAAAGCGATTATATATCTTGTAGCTGTTGCTGGCTTCAATAAACGCTCTTTTGTAATGGGGTTTCGTCGGCTGCTGTAATGCCGAAGTGCAGCTGCTCGCAGTCTTTCCAGTTTACGTAATTTACGATGGGACCATGCTGGTTTTGGTCGGGGACGTGGTGCGGGAACATGTAGTTTGAAAAGCTGTTTTAGGACCAGTGAAAGTTTTTCTACGGCAACATCTACATCGATCGCGGAATTCAGCAAAGTCTCCCAATCAATTGCCTGCAGTGAGGTTTGGAGCCTATTGAAATCAGTTTTCGAAAAATTGAACTCCCTGACATCTAGCATTTCGTCATAAACAACTAACTGGGGACAGATCTGCGTTACTAGAAGAGGAGGATGGTGTGCGTCACAAGCAACTAACGGCTCAAGGGCTTCTGAAACGGTACAGTTAATAGAAGCTTCTTCATTTAAAAAAAGGAAAAGGATGTCCAGGGTTCGATTTCGTCTGTTATTTACTGTACACATTTGCAGCATGTTCAATATAGACATTCCGTCCAGTAAGGCAATACTCGCTTTAGAGAAGGTTGATTCAGAAGGGTCTGGGAAGGCATAACCGGAGGAGGTACTTTTCCATAGAAGTCCAGGTTGATTATAATCACCAAATAGTAGATGAGCCGTGTTGGGTTGAATGGAAGTGGCGATGTCAAGTGCTGAGTCTATGTGCTTCTGAATAATATCTACATCACATGCGGAGTCGGCGGGAATATACACTACATCAACACAAATATTAGTATCGCGACCGCGAATATCTACCCATAGTTGTTCGAGATCGGCTCTAGCAGTTTTAGAGCCGGTTGGACACTGCTATAAGCACACCGCCACCGCGTTTTTTCCCTGTACCGTCTGGATCGCGATCGTTACGGTAAGCCATGTACTTTGAGCTGAATAACTAAGTCAATTTTGGTGCGTAGTCCTCTCACGTTCTGATAGTAGATATTAAGATGTTCCTGCAAGTAATGTCCTGACGGTAGAGCGGTAGAAAAATGAGCGACGATGGCGTCCACCTGTAATAGGGGTGGGTTTTCAGCGGGGGCTGCATCTGTATGTCCTACTTCGGAAGAACATATACATTCATTGCATTTACCTGACTGGGAATGGTCGCTACCATAACATAAAAGTTCTGTGGAGAGCAAAGCGTCGTTGATGGAATCTGGCTGATTGCACCCGTCGGCATGCTGCAATTGAGGATCTAGTTTAAGGTGCGCAGTATCTTGAGTAGCTTCGGGAGGACATATACCCTCCTTAGCTTTACCTGGCCGGAAAAGGCCGCTGCCATCACATGATGCTACTCACATACATTTTTTTAAATTGCTGCAGCTTTTAACCCAAGGTAAACTACGCCAACGTCCCGTAACAGGTACTGCTAAGTACCAACACATATGGCGTGAAGGAGTACTTCGCCAGCTGCACTAATGGGGTGTTAGCGGAAACCTTGGCTGCTTCCTCAAGCAGTACCTCAGTGGCCGAAGTTTCAGGGTGGGCATTGGAGGTAAGCAGTCGAACCTGTTTCGGGAAGCTAACGGGGTCCCCCAAGGGTCAGCCTTGGCAGTCACATTATTCATGGTCAGCATGAATTCCCTTTTTGTTACGCATCCGAAAGGTATTTACGTGTTTGTCTACGCCGACGATATAAGACTTGTAGCTATCGGAAAAACAATTGGTCGCACAAAACTGAAGCTACAAGCAGCCGTGAATGCTGTCACACTTCCTGGAAGCGTAATTCCTTTCCGGAAGGAGCCTAAAATTCTTGGTGTGGCTATTGACCGGATGATGACTTTTCTCCCGCACTTCCGACAGTTGAAAAAGGACCGCGAAAGTAGAAAACGGCCTATTCGCCCCATCAGCTCGCGTCACCCGAAGTGGAATAGGCGAACTGCACTCATTATCAGTCAGGCCCTCATCCATAGTCGCCTGTTCTACGGCCTCGAGATAACCAGTCACAATTGGGAGGGTTTAGTAGATATCTTATCACCGTTGTATCACGGAGCAATCAAACTGGCTTCGAATCTACTCCATTGAATCAGAGCTAGATTCCTCCAAATGGTTGAACGCAAATACCCTAATCATGTGCACATTTACACTGACGATTCGAAAGCGATGGCGTGGGGGCGGGTGTGATCGGAATTGGAGAGGGCCTCGTCCGTCGTCTACCCTCTGTTTGTTCAGTTTTCTCCGCAGAAGCAGCCGCCATCGCCATTGCTATCACCAAGAAACCTGAAGATACTCCGGCTGTGATTTTTTCCGATTTCCTCTCGGTCATCAAAGCACTGGAATCGGGGAAGTCCAAGCACACCTACGTCCAAGCTATCGAGCAATCCTGCGGTAACGAGGAGGCTGACCGGTAGAGCCCCTACTCTTAAACTGCCGGGAACTCGAAGACCTGCGGTGACTCCATAGCCTGCCCTCCTCGATTCGGGACACACTATCGAACAACTCAGCACAGCACAGCACTACTCGCATTCTTAAAGGATGCCAATATTTTTGAAGCCATCTAAGGCGAACCGCGAGCGTACTGGCCTCAAACACCCCACCTACCACCACCACATAGCGGGCCGCCCGCCTGACTCCGAACAGGCGCTGGGAAGGCTCTCCCGTGGCCCTATATCAGCCACAACATGCTAGGCCATCTACCACCATCAATTATCAGGTCCTCCGCCGCACCCGGACCGGGTGCTGGGGAGGTTGTTACGCGCCCTACCAGCGTATTGTCGCCACCGAGCGCAATATATAATCGAAGAACTCAATGACTTAGTAAAATGCAATGTAACGACTCCTTTTTTTCCAGGCGAATGACCCTTAGTGGTTAAAGCCTTAATAGATATAATAATAATAATAATAACTACACATAGAAAACGAGCTTTGAGTTCTATACCATCTCATTTAGATTTTTTATGAGCAATCGATCACAATCTCAATCGTGTAAGGAGATGGAAATGTTAGCTCTTAAGTGCAAAATAACGGAGCTATCTTCATGAGATCTTAGTGCTTCTTGGTTTCGCGGATGACATCAACATCATCGATCGCAGAGCAGTGGAAGAGGCTTTCGCGTCTTTTATAAAAGAAGTTATGAGAATCGGATTGAACTCTAATAAGACAAAACAATTCAAGCTTGTTGATAATTGGCCAATCCGAACGGTGCTGGCTTCAAGGTGGAAATGGATGAGATAAAGGGTATGAGGTAATCGACAAGTCTATATATCTTGGAACAAAATATAAAGGCGTAGGTAGCTGAAGATCCGTACCCTGCACACATGTACAAAACTTACTCTATACAAGTAGCTGATCTACCCTGTTGCTCTGATTGGTCGTTACGTTCTGAAGTAAAGATACACATTAAATATTTTGTTTATTTTTTTTTGTTCGTAACATGATAAATATTTTTTTTTTGAAAATTGAAATGAATAAGGCCATTCTTTCAATGTAACCTCGTTGACAGCTATCCAAGTCAAGTAAGACCGATAGTTTCGAACAAGGACGTGTTTACATTTCCGTATAAAATCAAAAACGTAAAAACGTTCTGAAGTTTAAGGGATTGGACCATTTACGCAAAAAAGAAGAATTTTTCCATCATTAAATGCCTCTATGCACGATGTCCGACGGCACAAATATTAGTATTCTTTCCCATAAACATTGTAAATTTCACGAACCACTTCCCAACCACCCTGCGCGGGTGCGATAAATGAGAGCCCGGAACAACTTTTCGTCCGACCAAAAGCAACCGGCTGCAAGTACTCGTGTATCGTTCCCATATCGGTCCCCAATCCACCTCCCTCCTAAAGTTATGTGATTTGTGGAACACCTCCGGCGCTTTGCTTTACACTGCTATTTATCTGACAGTTTGCTTCTATGTGCTCCACCATCGCGTCGTCGTCGTCCTCGTCGTTGTCACCGCGCTCAAAAAGGCATTCGATCGAAGTCAGCTCCCGGCGGAATTAGCACAACACGCGGAACAGAAGGAGACGGTGCAAAAACCGGGTCGCTAACTGTACTTTTGGGAGTTCTTTGCATTTCTTCCTCACGAACATTATTATCAGCAGCACTGCAGGAAGTAAGAAGTTTATGAAAGAAATTTGAGTAAGAAAAGCACACGGAAGCTGTTTGCTGCTGCAATGAAAACTTTTCTTTCGGTTAAAATTCGACGAGGACAAAACCTATACCGACACTATCAATGCATGAGAAACAAAGTAGCCTTTGGTTCGTCACATCGACCAACGTCATCCAGTCAAAACAGAAAATGGAATAGCATTAGAAAGAAATAAATTAATTACAGGTCCGTTGCAGCGCAGAATTTCGAACGACGCAATGAGAGCTACAAATCTGAGGACAACTAATTGTCATCGGGAGCTTTCCAGTTGGACCAGTGCACACTAAGTACAGTAATTATGAGCATCACACGCAAGCACTGGGGACCGGTACCATTTTGATTCTGGACCTGGCTCCTGAAAAGAGCTGGAATGAATTGGCATACCGTCCTAATCCCATAATTTACGAACGTCGTCGCAGTGCCGTTCTCTGTTAGCTTCAAACCAAACGACCCAGAGGTGTCGGTATAGCAAAATGGGAACGTATAGCTTTTCCGTCTGAAATGTTACCACCTTACAGCCGGTTCGGTCCAGCTCCGAACAGGACGGTCACGCATGCAAGCAAGTATGTCCGTCTATTTTCACATCGAACTTTTCGATGCCTGCCGGTGCAGAAAGGAGCAACTTTTATCATTCCATTCCAGTCAGACGGACATAATTTAATTTCTGATGCTGGAGAACTGGACCCGGATTTCCACGTCCAGTGCAACAGAGAACGGGGACCAGCTGTTTCGGACTGCTGTGTTCGGAAGAATGAAATTGTCGCAAATTTTCTGCCAATTTTGAAACACCCGGAGGATGGAAGCGGAGGAAGCTGAAGTGCCAATAACAAATTGAACCATGGGAGTAGTATGGTGACCGGTTGTGCCTTACGTTGCTGCTGCTGCTAGGCGCCCACGGGGAAACCCATTGATCTCTATTATTAACAATTTCGTTTTTGAACATACTGTCCGGTTCGGGTGCGACTGCGTTGCCTTTTTGAATGGGGAGGGTGGCCTAAAGCAATAATATTGTCATGGTGACGTGTGTGTGTGTGTGTGGCTGGTTTGCTGTGTTTGTGGCGGCTGTGCTACCAGTGAGTACTGCCGCAAACGTATTTTTATACGATCAAATGTAGAAATACGGCGTGGACGCAAACGGTACCAAGCTACTTCCATGTTTAGAATCAATTTTGATTGATTCACGAATGTGTTCTGAACTAATTTTCCGCCAAATCTCGAGGTGATAAGCTAATATTCATTATGCATGGGGAATATGCAACGATATTTCATAACTGGCAGCACTGTTTCTTTCATCTGTCCTATAACGAAGATTACCGATTATTTTGCCCTTCTAATGGAACGGTTCCAAGTACCCCGGAGAGCAGTGTTTTGTCCGAGAGTTGTAATGGGAAATGTTGTACATGGAGCTCGCTTCCCCAGAGCAGATCTGTTGGAAGCGACGACGATGGCAGGTTGCCATCAGTGCCCGGAATGAGGTTAGGCGAATAAATTACCCATCAGAATGCAACTCTATGTGAAGAGCAGACCCTTTTGCTCATGATTTGAAGAGGGCATTCATTCCCTACGTGTAATTGGAATTGGATTTTCTTTCAATGGGATAAATTTTCCGCTATATTTTCAGACAGCTTCCGTCTTTCCGACTATTGCAGGGTTGGCAAGACGCTCGAATGCTTTAGCGATATATTACAAACTTTTTCTTACAGGTTTAAGTTGTTCAAATACTTTTTGTTCTTATCGTACAACAACCATTAAAGCACTGTATAATTTATTGTAGTTTTCGAGCAAAAATATTCCTGAAATAAAGCGGAAGACTATGTTTTTCTTAAACTAAACTTTCTAGCCATGATCAGATACAAAGATAAACAAATAAAAGAGAATTTCGATTCAAAACGCTGTGATGTTTGAATAATTTCAACGTTGTTACTATCAACTAACTTCCTCTCAAATATATTACAAACTGCTCAAACATTCTCTACACTAAACATTAGAACTATTCTCGATAAAACACAAAAAAACAGTCTCGTAATCGATTCGCGTTTTTCATCTTGCCTTGAGGAGTTGGAGCATTCGAATCGCGTCCACATACACACACACACTTCCACATTTCCACCGTTCAACATTCAACAGGTCATGCAGAGCATCCGCTTCCAGAGCGGTCGTTTCCGGTCGAATTCTCGTGCCTGCAGCGCATCCCAGATGGCGGTATCGAACACCTCCTTGATCCGTTCCTGTGGGACGAGAAGAAAATATTGTTGAGTCATTAGGTCGATTCGTTTTTTTTGTGGTTCGTTCTTGGGCTTGAAAAACCTCCAACAAGTCATTGACATTTTTATTTGGAGCGGTCGCCGCAAAAAAAAAATCGACACGACATAACCTCCAAATCGTGACTAACGCCATTTACGCGTTATGGTAGTTTTTTTTTGTTTCGCCTGCTTTGATTGAGGTCGTGGCAAGAAATAAGACGTGATTTGCGGGTTTGTGAGACTGTTCGTTGCCTACCCACCCCTACACCATCGGCGTCTGCCTTGCGTTCACTTCGGATCGGAAGAACGCCATAAAATCATGGTCTCGGTTTTTTTTGACCGGCAAACAAGGCCAACCAATGGCTGGAAGAGTTCAAGTTCAATGATTTCAGGCCGACCGGTGGAAGTGAGAAAAAAAATTTAAGTTACTAATTGTTTACAGTAAAAATATCACCAAATTGGCGATCGGTATTTGATCAAACGATTAGCACAGTGAACCAAAAATAAATGATTCATGGCGTCTCGGGCTGCTTGACTATGACACCAGAAAATTACGCCAACTTATTAGTATTTGGCAACAAAAAGTAGATGTCTTGGGCGGTGTAACCAGCAAAACCACTAATCTTGCCGATGATGGCTGCTGCCGCGGTTGAGTGGCAGGATCGAAGCAGTCGGGTAGAAAACAAACTTTTCATGTCATTGAAAAAAATGACAACTGTCATAACGGTTGATGAAGTTTCGTTTATACATGTGCGTTGTGACATTCTTAACCCATTGTTCAATGCCCAGTTAACGTTTAAGGTTTCCAAAATCAGTATTGGTAAGTTAACCAGAATAATAACCGATTTTGAACTTACATTCTTCGGTGTTTTGGGGGTTATGCCGGAAAAGATTTTAGCTAATTTTTTGGACAACAAAACATTACTTACTTTTTTGTGCGAAGAGGTCTCAATATATTTCGCTCCAATTTTCCGGGCAAAGTCCCATGCCGCCGAAACCGGAACGGGTTTCTCTCCTTGAGCCTAAAACATAACAAAATGAAAAGCATTAATCATCCAACAAACTAATTAATCGATCGTTTCTCCTCCTCTACCTGCAGTCTGAGTATCGTGCTTCGGTCGTTGCGCAGATCGGACTGAGTTCCGACCAGTACCAGTGAGCAGCCCCGTAGCCGGGCCACTTCCGGTTCCCACTTGGTTGCGACCGAGCGGAACGAACCGGGCTGAACGACCGAAAAGCAGAGCAGGAACACATCGGAACAGGGATAGCACAGCTGCCGGAGCGGATCCAGGGCATCCTGGCCAGCGGTGTCGCACAGCGTCACACAGATCGGCCGGCCATCGACGCTGACGTCCACTGTGGAGTTGGAGCAAAAAAAGAAAGGGAGAAAAAGGTAAATAGTTGTTGATTTCGGTCGGAGTTAAACAAATGTTTGGAAGAAAATGAATGGGGACAAAGGGATACAGTAAGGCATCAATTCTGTCAGTATTCAATCATGTAAACTTTTTAATATAACAAACTATAAATATTCGCAACCACTTCGTCCATATTGACGATCAAATCGCTTAGTAGTTGCTGATCAAGTCGTGGGTCTTCTAGCAACGATGGGACTTCACGACGAGACAGTAAATGTCACGCACTAAAACACTGCTTCAGGCCACTTGCAGTGGACCGACTTTCCCGATCGCGTGGGAATGAGCGTTTGTTTGTTCGCATTTTTGTGTCTGCGAAATTTTGGGCGCAGTTGTGCTTGGATAATCGCGATTGCATGGTCACCTTTGTGTACATTCGCTAAGGTCTCGAGCGTTTGCATGTTAACGTGTTCAATCGCATGGGCGTTTGTATGTCGCGTGTGCTAGCGTGTATGTAACTTCGAGTGCACGAATTCGATTTTATAACCGTTTTTCATTTGCATATACGCCTGGATTTTTGAATATTCGCGTGGACTGTGAATCTGATACTTAATTTTCAGTGAACGGTTTAGAAGAGAGAGTTCCTCATTAGTATAGTTGATCAGTGTTATTTTTTCTTTTAGATTATGTCAACTGAAGGTCTGTACCTAGGCTGCTAGAGACCATGTTTATAAGTGCTAAAATAGTCACTTAATCACCGGAGTGTTTTCATGTTGCGAGGATGATTGCGAAGCTATCGAGCGATTGTATGGTAACGTGTTTGATCGCGCGAGCGTTTATATGTTATGTGTGCTAGTGTGCTCGGAAAAAATCCGTTCATAAATTCATGAACAAAAAATCACGATTTGGTGAACTTTTTGTTTTCAATCAAGTAGTTTGAGCCAAAAATATACATGAAATATACATAGCGTTGCATGCCATTTTTTGGTTGGGTTACTGTAGTTATTCCCGGGACATGTTTAGTTTTTGTTATGATTCTTTTTCATAATTTGGGGATACACTAGTTTGTAAAAAGTTTATCAATTAAAAGAACCGACAATGTTCATGATTTCAGCTTTGCTGAGACGCTCGTACTTTCTAATCAAGTTACTGTGATATTTTATTAATGAATATTCTATCGAATTTCTCCAGCGTGATTCATGTTCATGATTGCAGGGCTTAGTCACGATTTTCACAATTTGAATATAAATTCATATATATTCATAGGGTAAGGTGGGGCAAATCCGACCGTTGGGTAAACCCGACCCCCCCCCCCTCTGTTACCGAAAATCAGAAGCACTACGCGAACTAATGTTAATGTTGTCGTGTAAAGCTTCGAAAATAATCATAATGGTGGTATGACAACATTTCATTAGTCTACATTGAGATGCTCAAACGACAAAAAGTGTGTTTTTACAACTTTTGATTTGACTTTTGTGCATCATTGACTACAGGATATTTCTGATTGTTAATGTGATTGCATAATAAATGTAAGTGAATTTAAATTCTTTGCTTAAAGTCCTACAAAGTGCATAGAAGAATTTAATTCAACCTTTTTCATATTTTTTTTAATTGCATCGTAATGAAAAATGACGCGGTGGGGCAAATCCGACCACTAAATATTGGGGTAAATCCGACCGCTTTTTTGCTAAGAAAATTTTTATTTTTCAAATTGAAACATATTTTTATTGTTATTATTTATTATTTTTATGCAAAATGGCTCATAATTACAAACGAAAGACACAAAAACGTGATGATTATAGTATTGCTCCGATACAAATGGGAATGTCATAATGTGCTACTGCTCGTGATTTTAGCATTCCAAGATTGACATTGAACTCCATTTTCTGCATGTTACAATTCAATAACACAACATTCATTGATTTATCATTGAAAAACCATAAAATTTGGAAAATATCTGCACTAAATCAACCAAAAATATAGGGGATCGGGTTTACCCCACCATTTTTGAAAACAGCAAAAATTAACATTTTTGTAAAACGCTTATATCACAAGATATTCCCAAGAACCAAATAATATTCTATATACAGAAAGTTGCCCAGGAGTCTAACCTTTAATTTGGTATATAAAACGATTTGATCCGATGTAAAATGAGCATTTTACAGCCAAAACCATTTACTAGGTCGGATTTGCCCCACCTTACCCTATTTATAGTAATAAGTAGAGTTATTTGCGTTCATGATTGCTAGATCTTAGTTACGATTTTTGATATTTTAGTCACGAGTAGTGTGATTTATGTTCATGATTTCAGGATCTTAGTCACGATTTTCGTAAATTATTAGCACATTATCGTGATATTTTATTCTTAAGCTCAATTTCGAATTTGTCACGTGGAGTAATGTTACTCTTGTTCATGTTTAAATTTGTGGATCTATAATATATATTTGGTGCCCAGCGCAGTTTTCGTTTTCTGTCCGGACATCACATTGAACCTTACCAAATGAATAACAATGATCGAGGTCCTAATAATTTTAATATATCTGCCACCTATTACCAGTCGCTAGAAGCTATGATATTTTATGAAAAAATTAAAATATTGCGAAATAGTTCACGTGAAAAATTCATGACCATGTCTAGAGTTGCATGAAATTGAACATGATTGTGGATATGTTCTAAAAATCACAAACACTCAGGATAGATCGTGAGTCTCGCACTAGGAATCATGAACCAGTTCACGAATCTATGAATAATTGTTTATGATTTTGTGAACTATTTCACGGGCACACATAATCATGCGTGACTATTATACTAGGAATCATGAATCGGTTCACGTTCCCATGTATTTCGTTAGGAATCATGCATCAGTTCACGTATACATGAATAGTATTTTTCGATTTTGTGAACTATTTCATGAGTACGAATGGTCAGTCGTGACTATAATACTAGGAATCATGAATTAATTCACAAGTATATGAACATTAATTTACGATCTTGTGAACTATTTCACGAACACGAACAGTGAGTCATGACTAATTTGTGAGAATTCATGAATCAGATCACGTATACATGAATAATATTTTATAATTTTGTGAACTATTTCACGAGCACGGTTATTGGACTAATATATTGGGAATCATGAACTAGTTCACGATGATTGCAAGGATTCATGAATAATATTGCGAGTTTCGTTAAATAGTTCATGAGAAAATATGTTTTGATTTTGTGAATAACAACCACGAAAAGCAGATTATTTAATTTTTTTGTATTCATGAATCAGTTTACGTCGTATCGTCGGACTCTGAATAGTGTTCCTACATCCATGAATAAAATCAGGAGTTAACCTTTGGTTTTATGAATAATGTTCATGAAGCTGTGAACTAATTCTTGTACAGAAAATCGAGTTCATAAAAGCGTTATATAGGCGTTACTGCAGGGAATTCGAATTTCCTGATGTGAAAACGATTTTGGGAACAATTTTTTAAGTTGAATTTTGAGTCTACTGCTGAGATGTTAGCATTGAAGGGTACTAGGACCATGAGTGGGGGCTTCCGGATATGACCGATTCATAATCGCACTTGAGACCGCGTTTCTAAATTGTAGATGTTAAAACGTTTGTTTGCCAGATAGCGGGCTTAGTCCTACATTATCGCGCAGGACTCGAGCGTTTGTATGTTAACGGATTGAGTCACGTGGGCTTGTGTGACGCGTGTATGCGACCGAGGCTTTTCTATATATACGAGATCGCGGGTTTTGGTGTGCGCAGATGATCGCGATCACATGATCGCATGCGTGACCAGATTTGTATTATCGTTATGGAACGAGCGTTTCTATGTCAACGTGTTTGATCCTGTGGACGTTTTTATGTTGAGTATGCTAGTGTGCCTATAACTTGTAATTCGTTTATATAACGTTGTATTCATTTGCATATTTGTGTAGGCCTTTGAATGTTCGCTCGGGTCGTCATACTGATGTTTAATTTTGAGTGTACGGTTCGTATGAAGGAATACAGAGCTCCCCCATCTCACTGAAATCTTCAACTATGGCGTCCTGAAACCAGTCCAGTGAATAATATTGACTAGATAACAGGTGTCAGGGCGCCATAGTTGGAGACTCATTGCATGAGTTCCGTATTTCACTGTGGGAGCTGTATTATGGTGAAGGGCACGACTGTTTCGTTTGGATTTTTACATGAATCCGAACATTAATGAGTTTTCCATTATCAAAACGTATTTCAAATATAAGAAAAATAATAAAATTCCTCGAATAGTGGTCAAAGGATAAAAACACTGTAATGTTTGTTCAAATTCTTAAAAGCTTTGTCGAAACTATTCAAGAGCAATTTCTAAAAAAATACTTGCAACCTTAAATTGATTACAAAGTGAAATAAAACATACTGTTTTGATCATGTAATAAAATTTCCAAGACCGAGCTCACTATCCAAAAAACCAGATCACAGCAACTTAGAAACATACCCCCTTGCGGTTCCGATTCTCGTCAATTTTCCGCACAACCTCTCAAACTCAGACCCCAGGAGCCACACTGTCTGGTGAACCGCACAACCAACAACAGCAAATTTGCCGGATTTCTTCAACCCCTTAGGTTCGGTGTCAAATCACGCAACAAGAACCCGTTTCTGAGACTTTATTGAACCGAAACGTTTGCAACCGATTGGCGGCAATATTTATGAGTTCACGCTGCACAATACAGCAAACCGTAAACCGCCGGCCGTTTGTGTGGGTGTGGGTGTGGCCCAGAGCTAAAACGTGAGAGTTATAACTTGTTTAGAGATACGGCTGCACCAGCTGATATCTTAATTATGGAAATTTTCCAAGCTATTATCGCCTGACTGGAACCGGTCTGGCCTTGCCCTGAGTGAGTGTCGTTCCGCTGCTATGCATATGCTAGTATCTCTGCCGAACGGCACCGTCCCCCGGGAGGACGAAGTTAGGAGGTAACGTGCACCGGTTCAATCGGTATCCAATCCACACCAAACAACCGCAACCATCCAAGCAGGCTAACCTAGCAACAAAACGACGGACGATTGGGAAAATCGTTTTTAATGGTAATCATATGCTTGCTTCGATGACCTTTTCCGATGGTCGTGGTGTGATCATCATCATCTCGATTAGGTCCAAGAGTTGCCCTCTGCATCCAACGAGCGACTCTTTCGTCGCACGTTTGATCCCCCTTTTGCTCATGCATATGCATGGCTTTAATGAAGTTCATCGATTTGAACAAAGACCGCCCCGTCCTCGGGGCACTTGTCTAATCGTGCACTTGGATTGGGGTGCAAGAGTCAATTAATTTCGATGGACACTATCTGGATGAAGTCAGGGATGAGAGGATGTGTTCCAGGGCTGGCGAGAAGATGCGAGTAATTATCGTCTGAACTGTTATGTTGACATAAAGAGCTTTGTATAGAGAACAAGGGTGCTTTTTTGAGACTGCGACAAATGAATCGAAGAAAGAGAAAGCTTTCCAACGCGAGTATCATCTTCGCTAGGTAGCTAAATCTTTGTTCAAGCGTTTTAAAATGAGCTGTCATCTTCATTTGTTATGCAAACTTTCTCCCGACAGCCAGCTGTCCAAAGAATCTCTATTGAATCGTTCCAACCGATATCTACCAGAATGTAGCGTTCGAAATTAGACTTACTCGATTGCCCTCGATAATCAAATCAATTCAGACCGATGCCAATTCCGTCCAATTAGTGGATGAACTCGTTGCAAAAGTCATGCTACCATAGCAACCGCCACCGTGCCGACAGCCAGCGGTTGCTTTGGTTTCGCTCGACAGCCGAAAGGAGTTGCAAAATTGACCAAATCAGTCCCCCTTCATTTCTAGGACAGGGGGCAGTGTTTGGTCCAATGCGAGCTAGTGCTTGCATTTCCAAACGATTTCGCTTTTGGCAACGAAATTGTTAACCCGAAACTGGAGGGCCTACCACACTTATGCAAATTATTGGACAAGTAATTATAGATGCATTCGACATCGATTTGATGCACGTGTACAAATTGGTTAATTGAGCAGCCCGTGAATTTTTTGTAAGGGGTCGGGGGACAGCTATTGATTGATTTCCCCACGGAGTAGTCAAGTACCCCTCGTTCAGCCCGATTGGTAGTCTATCGGTTTAACGCACCAATCCAAGGTCTGTCGAAACGAGGTCAAACCAATATAACCGAGTGTTCATATTGTAGCTCGCTCTGATCATGGCGGACAGGAAATACATATCGACAGAGCCGCGTGGTAGTTTCTCGTTGTTTTCGGTTCTCCTCCACACATTCGATTCAGCTGCTGCCGGCCATATGTGTGTAATGTAGTGTGAGCAAATATAAAAAAGCACAACATGATCATATTTTGCGTCCGTATAGGTACCCCCTCTATCCCCTCGTTGATCCGAATCCCAATCCGAATCGGAAGCTTTACACGAATGTGCCGTTTTTTTTCGTTTCGTTCTCCATCGAACATCATTTTATTACAACCAGTTTGTTAATTTGCTTCCTCCGCTCGCGGTACCCCCATTGTTGATTCCAGTTTTTTTTCGGTTGTCGTAACTTATGAAAATATTTAAAAAGCGTATTTATTGAGGTAGAAATATGGATTGTTACTGTGTTGTTTGTCGTGTTACGATCGATTTTTCGGTTGGGTCACGGATTGACAGTAGCCAATTTGACCAAGAACGGAAATTCGAAATTCAGGTCACCATAATATGAAAAGGCGGTAAATTAGTTATGGAATTCTCGATGGGTTTCAACTTATTTATATCAGAATTGGATACTAACTTTGAGCCGGACTAAGCTAGCGTCGGGAGCACGATCAGTGCTCCTGAGCAAACACCTATTCGAGCGTGATGTCCCGCAAGATAAGGCCCATCACGTGCTATTTGGACCGATTGTATCTCGCATATGATCGAGAAAATTTCTGCTTGGAGTACAGTACAGTATCCACCTAGCGAGTGAAACTGTTCCAATCTTGTTTCACGACAGTAGATACCAGCACGTCCTTCCATCAGAGAGCCCGTTGCGTTTGTTGTTGTCTCTCCGTATAGCTAAAGGCCACTCCTCTCGAAAAGGAATCTTCACATGTTATATCCTACATGTGAGTGGGTATCCGGCCATTAAGTCGAATGGACATTAGGCCGAAGGTCACTAGACCAAAGGACATTCGTCCGAATGGACATTAGCCCGAATGGACGTTAGCCTGAATGGACTTTAGCCCGAATGGACGTTAGTCCGAATGGACATTAGCCCGAATGGATGTTAGCCCGAATGGGCGTTAGCCCGAATGGACGTTAGCCCGAATGGACGTTAGCCCGAATGGACGTTAGCCCGAATGGACGTTAGCCCGAATGGACGTTGGCCCGAATGGACGTTAGCCCGAATGGACGTTAGCCCGAATAGGCGTTAGCCTGAATGGACGTTAGCCCGAATGGACGTTAGTCCGAATGGACGTTAGTCCGAATGGACGTTAGCCCGAATGGACGTTAGCCCGAATGGACGTTAGCCCGAATGGACGTTAGCCCGAATGGACGTTAGCCCGAATGGACGTTAGCCCGAATGGACATTAGCCCGAATGGACATTAGCCCGAATGGACGTTAGCCCGAATGGACGTTAGCCCGAATGGACGTTAGCCCGAATGGACGTTAGCCCGAATGGACGTTAGCCCGAATGGACGTTAGCCCGAATGGACGTTAGCCCGAATGGACGTTAGCCCGAATGGACGTTAGCCCGAATGGACGTTAGCCCGAATGGACGTTAGCCCGAATGGACGTTAGCCCGAATGGACGTTAGCCTGAATGGACGTTAGCCCGAATGGACGTTAGCCTGAATGGACGTTAGCCCGAATGGACGTTAGTCCGAATGGACGTTAGTCCGAATGGACGTTAGCCCGAATGGACGTTAGCCCGAATGGACGTTAGCCCGAATGGACGTTAGCCCGAATGGACGTTAGCCCGAATGGACGTTAGCCCGAATGGTCGTTAGCCCGAATGGACGTTGGCCCGAATGGATGTTAGCCCGAATGGACGTTAGCCTGAATGGACGTTAGCCCGAATGGACGTTAGCCCGAATAGACGTTGGCCCGAATGGACGTTAGCTCGAATGGACGTTAGCCCGAATGGACGTTAGCTCGAATGGACGTTAGCCCCAATGGACGTTAGCCCGAATGGACGTTAGCCCGAATGGATATTAGACCGAATGGTCATTCATCTGAGAGCAATCTCAGGTTGGAAATCTATGCTAATTGAGTTTCCTCAGCAGTCCGTTGCTAACCAGGATCCATAGCAAAGCAGACAATTTTTTTCTATGTTTTATGAGTGGCGCAGAAGTAAATAACTTCAGAATACCAAATGCAGGTATATTGTACTCAATACTTGAACACCACAATAAGGCATTGAGGAGCCTTGCATACTACGAAAAACTAATTGATAATGAAACGAGTTATTATAATACCTGAATAATAACAAAACCTTTTCAACCTTCCAATAACAAAATTCACTGTATGAAGGTATTCAATAAGGTATTGATTTCGTATTTGCAAAAATCACTGAATTACATAATACTAAAATAAAGTATTATACCTCATTGAGAAATTAAGCAGGTAATGAAGAATGTTTCTTCGTGTGCCTAATACCTCAATGACGTATTAATAATCAATTAATACCAGATTTTGGGATGATACCAGAAAATAGTATGCTTAGGTTTTTGGCAAGTTATTTTCTCCTGGTCGGGTATACAACGATCATAAAAACTCATTTGTTACAAGGGAGAACGCCATCCCAAGGACAGCTGCAAATACTCAACTTCCTGATCTCTGCGTGTCTCAGTGACTAACCTCCTCCGTGCTAGAATCCGCTCCAATAAACAGTAAAAGTGAAAAAAGAAAGTCCCAGAGTCCTCACCGACAAACCATACAGACGCTTTGATGTGCGAAAACATTTTTTTCTATGTTTTATGAGTGGCTATATACAACGATCATATAACCTCAATTGTTACTACGGAGAACGCCATCCCAAGGACAGCTGCAAATACTCAACTTCCGAGTCTGAGTAACAAGCAAAGAATGCGATTACTAAGCATTGCGTTTATCCAACCCGAGTTACACCGCACGACCGCTTCCAGAACTGTCAGTAGCTCCAGCTAGCACCGAAATTAGATAAATATGCACGAGCCTGCTGCAAGATTCAAACATTTATGGATGAAGCTAACAGAGTATAGCTGCTGGCTTTCTACTTTTCTTTGGCATTCTCTACATGATTATGGATGGAAGACACACACACTCTCCGACACGTCAGAGCACGGTTAAAATTGAAGTCATCTGGGTGGCGAAGATATCCGTTTTCTATGGTGGGATCAAGACAAAATGCTACATCTGGATTTTATATCGCCACAGGTTCGGCCGCAGATCAATGTGCCAATCATTGTGTGGAATATTTTCGATGAGGATTACATAAACCGCCTGCTTTATTCGTAGGAAAACGCTATGAGTTTGATAGAGCTGAATGACGGCAAATAAAAAAAAATCGCTAGCATGGCGCCAACCATAATCGCTATAGTGATAGGTTTATCCGTTTTTGATTAGATGGTGGAAGCGAGGACTGGAAAATTCTATACTCATTAACAGCAACTCAGAAAACATTTTCCATTTAAGGGAAAAACAGATAAGGATGTAAGACCCCCTCGCTTTGACACCAACCATTTCTCAGAAGACGACCAACACACAATCCGTTACTCCATTGGCTCCGATTGCTTTTCATCCAATGCTGCAAAATAACAACCACATAAAGACTGTGAATGAAAGCCTCCCTTTTGATCCAGTTTGTTGGGATCGTCTTTTGTCAGCTGTTGACGGCAGCTCTCTTACGGTCCTTTGCCCTTTAACGATTAGGAGGGCGAAAGAAAAACAACCAACAGGTTTGACCCGGATCTCTCTCAGCTCCAGGAAACCTGTTTTCCACGTACCGCCACTCCCGATTGGTCTTGAGAGTAGCGATTCGCTATATATTTCTTTTTCCAATTTTATTTATCAATACTGCGAACGTTTTGATTCGACTGCTTCGAGCTACCCGGTCAAACCATTCGGAATTTGATTCGGAATCCTGAATGGAGTCGGTATGGATTCCAAATCAAATGCAACAACCGATTCTGAGTCGGAATCGGTTGTTGCATTTGATTTTGAATCCATAATGACTTCATTCAGAAATCCGAACCGGTTCCGGAATGAGTTTAACTGGGTATGGACACAATGAAGTTTGAAAACCATGAAATGAGTCCAAGAACTAATGCCTATTGACTTACTCCTTGATCATTCTCTAAGTATTTCCAGTAAGGTTCAGCCGGAATATTGGCCGGTACTAGTTAGTATTCCGGCTCGAGTGACACAACCGATTCTAGTTAGAATCGGTTGTTTAACTAGAGCTGGAATGCTAACTAGAGCCAGCCAGAATTCTGGCTTATATTTCGGATGAACTCAGCTGGGGTTGTTGAGTGCAATTATATTGTAATCCATGAGACGTTACTGATCATCAGCTGATTATTTCCTGTTATTTCTATCACTGAGCCAAAAAATCACATACGTTTCATGTGAAAAAACACCTAAATTTTAAAAATGATTATGCACATCAGATTCATATGCATCAAATAAAACTTATACAATCACCGATGAATTTCAAATATAAAATGAATAACTTTCAATCGTGCCCCACATACATTTTATGTGACTATCACATACTCGTAGGGTTATGTGTAAAGCACATAACTATTACAGGAACATACGATGTGAAAAAATCAAACACATTCAACATGGCGTCAAGGAACAGCACGGCGGAGAATACATTGCTCCCCGACTTGTGATTTTACTAATTAAATGTGAAGACGTTAGAAATATATATCCGCTATCTCTGCTCCAGGTTGAAGATTCCAAGATGGTGTAGAATGTATTTCAAATCAATGATCAACACAGCCCAGTAAGTCCAGCCGAAAAATGCGCCAAAGTTCTGGATGGCTCTAGTTAGTGACCAGTTCCAGTGACACGATTGTTTTGTCACTGGAACCGGATATTAACTAGAGTCAGTTAGAATATCGGCTCAATAATCGGCTGGACTTTACAAGGATACTCCGCACCTTTATTCAACCAGGTTCATTACCTATCAAAGCATTTGAATGCTATTATATAGGCAACTAACAATCACATGAATATCAGATAAACCCTCTTCACGTAACACGATTGCTATTATACATTTAGTTAACGATCATCTGAATATCAGATAAAAGGTACATAGGTTTCAAATAGAAAATATATGGCATTCCGATAGAAAGTAACTGAACATCACGTAACATATATCTGTAGTCAATACTGGTTTTTATAAGACGGAAGAGAGAAAAGATTATGTGTGAAAATAATAACATTCATGTGAAAAGTATTATGGAAAATATTTACATGTTTTTGCATATAAAAGGTAAGTGATATTTTGGTTGAGTGTATGTTTATTTCTTGTGACGTTACGTCGATTCGATGTAACATCAAACGAATCGGACCAACGAACGATGTTCGTCGGGCGGGTTTTTTCTGTTCGCATGGAACAGAGCAAAACTACCCACTGAGACGTCCAAAAAATTGTTTCAAAATCGTTCAACACGGGTCCAACTATGGACGCTTGTTGAACGGTTATTTGGACGTTGTCTAAATTGGTCCAACGAACGTCCTTCATTGGACAATTTTGAAACCAACCGTTCTTAGAGGGTAATGTAGTTGGCAACAAACCACCGCTGAATTGTCAAACCAAAGTGAATTTCTCGAGCAAACCGAGTAGTAGGCTGGGGAAAAACCTAATAATTCGTGTTTACCATTTTCGCTAAGTCAACGATTTTGCTTCGTGGTTCATGGTTTCATTTGTGCGAAACAGCGATTCAAACAGTCGAAAGAATTTATAAGTGAGTTTAAAATCTGAATCTAGTCAATAAAATAGTGCATTAAGTTAATTTACTGTGTGAAAGAAGTGTTCAGAATTACCAGTGGAATATTGTTCGGGTTTTTAACAGTAACTGCAGAATGGAAACTAACTCTGAAGTACACTTTACTGAATTCGATTTGCGGAACATAGTTGGAAAATGATTGTTCTAACAGGTAAATTAAAATAAACAAAAACTTCGTTTACTATTACCGAATACTCGACAGAAGTTTCCAAAGTATCCGGAATTTGAATCAAATCGGTACCTTCTAACCGACTCCCAATCTATTTTCGGGAACCTGGTCAGCTGTTTCAATCTCTCCTCCAAGGACCGTTCGTTAGCAAGTTTCAAATCTTCAACTAACAATAGCGATGCGGAGGTTAAGTCATTATCGCGATCTTGGAATTCAAAAGACCCCTCTTTTTTATTTTATTCCTCCATCAGATTGTTTTAGATAATGGTTTGCTTTTGAACTTTTCTCAGACTTCCCACTCCGGCACCACCGCATCGCAGGTGTCTGTTATGGGTGATTTTCGCACGATGACGGTCGTTTTTGCGCTTTTTAAAAGCTCTTTGAATAGAAGACGGGGCCAGGGGTGGGACAGGATGGGATCCGCTGGAGGCATTGATTCGTTTTTCATTTTAACAAAGTTTTTCCTTTCAACAGATGTCTTTGTCTGCTGTTAAGGTTGCACAGAGAATGCGTAAAATTCGCAAACGAAAAAAGCAGTTTTTTTCCACACCGTATGTCAGATCTTCATAAAAATCAATCAGAAGGACAGTAACAACATTCTACATACGCTGATTGATTTTTATGAAGATCTGACATACGGTGTGGAAAAAAACTGCTTTTTTCGTTTGCGAATTTTACGCATTCTCTGTGCAACCTTAAGTTTTCCTCACCATTCCCCGGTTTTCATTGATAAAACTAGATTTCCAACTTTAACAATTTTCGGTTCGTAAAATCGCCGTTTGTGCGTACGGGGCTCTAAGCTAAAAGCAGTTTAGCTAGATGGGACGAAGGACATTAGATTCTATCAAGCTTTAGTGTACGATTCAACATTTCAACCACATGGAAAAAATATCCCTAAAAATGTGAATAAAGTGCCATGAATTGTGGAAAAGAAAACAGGACCATAAACTTGAACCATTTACTATGCCATTTTTCACCTAAGTAAAAACTGTTTTCCTCCACTAAGAAGAAAATGTTTTTTAAACCACAATGCGAATTATCGTTGAATTACCTCAGTCTCTCAACCGCCTCGGAGCTATTTGAGGTGGTGCTATTTTAGACTGTGAAAAACGTTTGATCAACACGGATTCATGCCAGAGAGTTTTAACAAATTTGTTGAGTCTCGTTTTCCATAAGGAAGTAATTTGGGACCTGTTGATGTTGCACAAAGTTTAAAGTCCATCAATGTCCAGTTGAAGCAGTTTACAATTCTCAAAGGATTTTATCAACCGATAGAATTTCAAATTATCAGCAAACATAAATTTTAGAGATTTCAAAACTGCGCCAAGATCGTTTATAGACAAAATAAAGAGCAATGGTCGAAGATGACTACCCTGTGGCACAGTAGAACATACATCAAATGGTGCAGAAAGTATTTTGCTTATATAGCCCTACGTCCTGTGATTAACGTATTCGTTAACATGTTTTTAATTCCCAGCCACGACATCATTTAAATTATATTCGTGCATTCGTGAAAAAGGTACCTAATATAATATAATAGTCACGATTGACCATTAGTGTTCGCGAAAGAGTTCGCGAAATCATAAAATATTATTCATGGATTCGTGAACTGGTTCATGATTCCTAGCCATAACTACATAACTACTTGTTCATGATTTCTAGCTACAATTGACCAGTCGTGCTCGTGAAATAGTCCACAAAATCAAAAAATATTAATGCATTCGTGAATTGGTTCATGCCACAGCTGACCATTCGTATTCGTAAAATAGTTCACGAAATCATTTATGATTCATATATTCGTCAACTGGCTCATGATTCCTAGCCACGACTAACCGTTCCTTCTCGTGAAATAGTATATGAAATCAAAACAAAAATATTCATGGATTCGTGAACTGGTTCATGGTTCCTAGTAAAATAGCTACGACTGACCATTCGTGCTCGTGAAATAGTTCACAACATTGTAAAATATTCATGGAATACTGAGCTGGTTTATAATTCCTGGCTGCGACTACAATTCGTGCTCGTGAAATAGTTCACGAAACCAGAATATTCATTGATTCGTGAACTGATTCATGATTTCTAGTGAAATAGCCACGACAACAATTCGTGCTCGTGAAATAGTTCACAAAATCGTAGAATATCATTCATGGATGCGTGAACTGGTTCATCACTCCTAGCTACTACCAACCATTCGTGCTCGTGAAATAGTTCCAGAAGTCGTATAATTTTCATGGATTTATGTGAGCCGGTTCCTGACTCCTAGCCACGACTGACCATTCGTGCACGTCAAATAGTTAACGAAGTCATAAAATAATATTCATGCATTCGTGAACCGGTTCATGATTCCTAACCACCACTGACCGTTCATGCTCGTAAAATAGTTCACGAGATCATGAAATATTCTTCATGGATTCGTGATTCCTAGTGCATGCTTCACGATCAATCTTGCATTCTTGGGATATTTAGAAGATATTCCTAATCATTTTTCATTCCGTGCAACTCTGCACATGGCGTCAACCATTTCATATTTGACATTTTTCATGAAAAAAAAAGTTCTACGATCTTTCAAAATTTCGTTCCTTATTGAAAAATATCGAATCGTTCCTTATTGAAAAATATTAAACGAAGACATGGTTGGTATGACTGGCAGATGGTTTTTGTTTAGGTAGAGCATTTAACCTGGATTTCGGGTTTGTTTCAGCAGGTTTTGCCGCAAGCAAGCTGAAGCAATTGGTAAATTTTGCTTTTGCTGGCTTTGTTGAGAAGATAATTTATAATAGCACTATACTGCCCATAACAGCATAAGAGTCCCATGTTGAAAAACAGCAAGCCGAGAAAAACGCTGTTCAAGATTGTCCCATCCATTGAGCCAAATGGATGGGACAACCATGTTTTGGTATTTTTTTTTTTTTATATTTTCTTAACAAACCCGATAATCTTATTTGTGCAGTGTGATTCAGTGGTGATACAGAATACAATCCAACGTATAACTCATTTTCGACAAAAATCCACATGGGATTCTTATGCGTTTATGGGCAGTATATCACTCGCTCGTAGGTTAAAATTCAGTGTTTCTCAACCTTCTTAGTATCACGGATCCCTTCGAAATCATCCTGGGTTGTTGCGGACCCCCACACCCACACAAAGTTACGGCGAACAGGAGGGTCTTGTGGATGTAGTTTGCTGCTGCGTGTTGAGAACCCTTTTCATCGCGCTAATTCACTAGCTGTTTTCATGTCTTCGAAGTTCTTATTTGTTTCTTGCTCTTACAGGTCGCTGTCGTAAATGCGTGTTGATTGGCATTTATTGTGCTGGTTGTTCGTTTGGAGAAACTAGACCAATCGTTATTATTTCGTTGTCGGTACAGGAAGCTAGTTTTGATATACAAAGCGCACCAGTTAGTTATTGGCTGATTGATTGTGTTTTATCAACATCTGTTGTAGACTGTTTTTGGTGTTGGTTGTAGCAGGTTGATTTTTCTTAGAGATTTCGAAGCATTGTTTTCCGCAATGGGCCGTCTGGTTACTGGGTGGGTGCACAGCGTTATTTGCCAGCTGCAACAACACGAACACCGTTGGGAATGACACTGAAATTTTTCCTCAGGAAACGGATTTACTTCTCCGTATTTTGACATAAACTTTTTAATGTGTTCCGGTCTAATGCGCGGCGCTAGGTCGTGTAGGCGCACCTCAATTTTATCTGCATCTGTATATTCAGGATCTTTTTATAACGTTGTTATATTCGATACCGTGTTGCATGTTGTTCCTCGCAATGAAATTAAACGTTATCTTTACACATTTTCTCATGTGGTGTAACTGTATATATGTCACTTCCTTGGGATTAAGATCCGTTTTCCCTTTTAGTAACAATTAAACAGTGCATGGCTGTAGGTCAAAGAGATTTTTTTTTGGTAAACCGAAATGATATTTTCCCGAATCCCGCTTTACAGGAGCTATTATTTTTTGGGGTTATTTATGCGATATGATACTGTTTGTAGAGATCGATTTAATTTGATATCAATATCAATATATCTGTTTCTTGCGAAAATTTTGAATTTTAACATACAACAAGAAAATACATCCATCTTCGCGGACCCCCATAAATCTTTTCACGGCCTCTAGGGGTCCGCGGACCCCAGGTTGAGAATCACTGGGTTAGATTATATAACATAAAACAAGGAATGTTTTGAAAGAAAGTATAAAAAACCAGTGTACCCTACAACAACAGTTCAATCGAAGAATATCTTAAAACGAAAAGTAAGTGTTCAGTTTTGGAGGATGAGTTCGCGTCTTGGAAAATCACCAATGAATTGTACGATTGTGAAACGGAAAAAAATCGTTGCCGCGACAAACTGCATAAATCAAATGATCCCGGAAGCCGAGCAAGCCATCGCAGGAGCATCGAGACTTACAGATATAGGTATGTTATTGAAAAGATCACGTGATTCTTTTTTAAATTTCAATTAATTTCTTAGAACTACTAACATTGTTTTATTTTTATTTTTTTAGAGTTCTTCGAATAGTTACATTTTCTCACCAAGGTGAATAATAAAAAAGAGCTTATTTTATATAATTTTTCTGATGATTAATCATTTTCAGAGTCGTTGGAAGCACCCAGTTCTGAATCGATTGTTACTACTTACAACGCATCTTTGTCGGACGGCAATGAAATTCTTACACAACTTAAGCATAAATATAAATAAACAAGAGAAAACAATGAGTAATACAATAATTTAATCACACTTCCCAAAAGTTGGTCTACCTATTGAATTATGCAGGAGTACAATGTTTTTCAATATTTGGACAACAAAGCAAAAGGATTTTGTATTTTTGGGTTTTTTGTAGTTAATCTTATGAAGAACTGTTATGCAAAGAATGGACCAAAAATATCATAATTCCACCTCTAGTACCACCGTACTAGATATTGATTGTTTTTGTTCCAACTGCGGTAATCCTTACTTCAACAGTCAGAAACTTCAAACTGATCGGTCAGTATTTCTATCTTCAACCGGTCGTTTGAAACAGATTCCCTATTCCAGAGAACACGACAACAAAAATGTTCGCACTGGCAATCCTCAAAAGCTTCAACTGAGCATTCATGCGAATAACCAAACACTCCTAGCTTGCCTTCCGGACGCCACCAACGCAGCACTTAGCTAACGAAAGCTTTTCCACACCGCGTCTTCCCGAAACGCACACAGAGAAAACTCAGGTTCCACTCAGGCGACAGCAGTTGGAGGGGATAAAACACCATTGTCGTCAGCGAACATCATTTTTCACTCGCTGTCTTCCGCTTGAATTCCACCACTACACTCGTGCCACCGGTAGACCCTGTGACAGGCTGAAATGTATTTCACACGACCGAATTGAGGATCCGAATCGGTTTGATGTGTCTATAAACTGACAGTTGCGTCTGTGTCAACTAGTGCTTTTCGGGGCTGTCTGTTTACACACTGCTGAGGTAGAAGGTGTGGGAAAACCGATTGCTTGAGGACTCCCATCCCGGGGTTTTCGATTGCCTACGGTCGGATGAAAATGATTCTAAAGTGGTTCCCTCGTCAACTATGTCGTGGGCAAATGTCATCCTTTACCATTAGAGTGATGGATTTTTGTTAGGGGTTTGGTTTGTGTTTTCGGAGAATGAGAATTAGATCTGGTATAGGCGAATGTTATGCGTGTGTGTCACAGCGCTGAGTAATACTTCACTTGTGAGACAGTTGCTCGAGGATTTCGTGATTCTAAAAATTACTATCGGCTCCGCATGGTAGCCACTTGACACCTCTGATGTGAAGGTTTGCGTTTTGTTAATGTTGATGTGAATGGTCCGTTAAATGTGCGATGACTGCTAGCTAGAAAAACGTCAATGTTTTGCAACAGTATTACAAACAGGGATTTGTTGAATAAAAAATCTCTTCCGAATCTTCTCTTCCCATAAAAGCATCGGAAAATTTACCGCTAGCGTCAGCCCGTCAGCATTTCCCAATTTGCACCAAATTCAATTAATTTTGCTCACCACACTTCAATCACCGATCACCGATAGGAGATCACAGAACCATAAAATCATCAATTCCGATTTGACAGGGTTTCAAACAAAAGCGATGCACAGCATGAAAAAAACCTACCCCCCGTCGGACTGACGTTCATCATAGGAAAAAAATCAGGGCATGCTATGCTCGTGAAAGGACCGCCCGAGCAGCTTACATTCATAATTATACACCCGTGGATAGGCGTTTTTTATGACAAAATGAACTTTGGTCTATACATACATATATGCAATTTCTAGGATCTAGGGTGGTATTGTGGGGGGAATACCACTTGAGAACTGGTTGTTGGTGTATGAATATTCAATGACAACAATGCTCCATGCACTCCATGAAAAAAGAGGTGATTGCTGAACACACTCACATAGACACCAGTGCACCCGTACAAGTGTCACTTGATGGCAGTTGAATGAATATTTATCGCCATGTTTACGTTCAACGATCGCCTACTAGCAGCGGTGGCGATACTGGCAACAGCAGCGGTGACACTTGCCAAACAGTTTGCCACCGCCGCCACCGCCCCGCGCCATCACCATCATCACCAATCGAGACAGCATGGCGCGCCGCAAACCAGGCAACGACCTTCCACAACAAATGCCTCCTGGGCGCGCATGGCCTGCTACGTAGAACTTTCAGTTGCTGCTGCTGCTACTGCTGTTGGTTGGATGGGGGAACGGTTATGAACGGGTGGCTTGTGTTTATGGCGAAAAAAGTTAATCATTAAAAATATGCAGCAATGGTGGTTGTTGAATCGCGACTGTTTTTGCGCCAGCTCAACGGTGGCCGTGTGGGAGCTGCAAAGCCCCATCGTCAACAGAAGTGCTTTGAAAATAGCGAAAAACTGTTGTAGAATCGAGAAAGAAAAAAAAACTCACGGCTTGAGTAATAAAATTTATGATCAGCCTCCTGGTTCAGACGGTATTGTTTGTTGTTGTTGAGTGAACATAAACATACGGCTACAAAAGGGCGCATGTGTTATTTGACAATTAGTTGAAAGGATAACCGTTTGAACTATTCCAATCCAGTCGATTTTTTTTCAGAGTACAAATTTGACCCGCCAACCTTATCGATTCAGACGATATGCGATTCAAATTACACCAGGTGTCACATTGGGTTATGATCATTTTGTGTCCATTTATTTTATTTTGGCGTAAGTCAATGTCTTTTTCTCGTTTCTTAAGAGTGTTCAAATTATTAATTCTTAGCAATCCTCGAAATTTTTTGAGCCTATTTGAACCCTCAAAACCTCCGTTAAACACAAAAACTAATTATAAGCTACGGCGAAATCAAAAACGACTGACGTTTAAATGAGTTGTGCCACTCATAATCATAATAGATTCGAGTATTATTATTATTTCAATATTCTTGTGGTTTATGCCGTGTGTAGAGAATTTGTTTGCCTTCAGAGCCACGAGAAGAAAAATCCGAAAAATAACGATACATCAAACGAAAAACGGTCAAAAATGACAACGAAAAATTATTTCCAAATTGTGTCCGTATCGTGTGAATCGAATGGATGTAGATCATTCAGTTGTTGAGTGGCAATGTTCGTGGTATTCGGCCGAAAGCCGTTAGGTCGAATGTTACTAGACCGAAGATCATTCGACCGAATGGACATTAGATGCAATGGAAATTAGGCCAAATAGGCGCCAGTCCGAATTGACATTAGGCCAAATGGGTACTAAACCGAAGGTCAAGAAGCCAATCTTTTGACAGAGAGTGAGATGAAACCGAAGCTTATCCTAAGAATATTTTTTCTGTTCTTTCGAATTTATGCTGCGCGTGTTGTTTTCATAGCAATACATATATTATCTAAATTGCGACGCAAAGCCGCTGAAGGTCCACCGAGCGACGTAGCCTCCAACCTACCGTCTGAAGCGGTGGCCCCTCGCAACTCCACTCGTTTGCTCGGGTTACTCAAATATAGTTTAAGTCGGTCTAATGATCAATTCGGTCTAATGATCAATTCGGTCTAATGACCAATTCGGTCTAATGACCAAGTCGGTCTAATGACAAATTCGGTAAATTCGGTGTAATGACCAATTCGGTGTAATAACCAATTCGGTCTACTGACCAATTCGGTCTACTGACCAATTCGGTCTACTGACCAATTCGGTCTACTGACCAATTCGGTCTACTGACCAATTCGGTCTACTGACCAATTCGGTCTGCTGACCAATTCGGTCTACTGACCAATTCGGTCTACTGACCAATTCGGTCTACTGACCAATTCGGTCTACTGACCAATTCGGTCTACTGACCAATTCGGTCTACTGACCAATTCAGTCTACTGACCAATTCGGTCTACTGACCAATTCGGTCTACTGACCAATTCGGTCTACTGACCAATTCGGTCTACTGACCAATTCGGTCTACTGACCAATTCAGTCTACTGACCAATTCGGTCTACTGACCAATTCGGTCTACTGACCAATTCGGTCTACTGACCAATTCGGTGTACTGACCAATTCGGTCTGCTGACCAATTCGGTCTACTGACCAATTCGGTCTACTGACCAATTCGGTCTACTGACCAATTCGGTCTACTGACCAATTCGGTCTACTGACCAATTCGGTCTACTGACCAATTCGGTCTACTGACCAATTCGGTCTACTGACCAATTCGGTCTACTGACCAATTCGGTCTACTGACCAATTCGGTCTACTGACCAATTCGGTCTACTGACCAATTCGGTCTACTGACCAATTCGGTCTACTGACCAATTCGGTCTACTGACCAATTCGGTCTACTGACCAATTCGGTCTACTGACCAATTTGGTGTACTGACCAATTCGGTGTACTGACCAATTCGGTGTACTGACCAATTCGGTGTACTGACCAATTCGGTGTACTGACCAATTCGGTGTACTGACCAATTCGGTGTACTGACCAATTCAGTGTACTGACCAATTCGGTGTACTGACCAATTCGGTGTACTGACCAATTCGGTGTACTGACCAATTCGGTGTACTGACCAATTCGGTGTACTGACCAATTCGGTGTACTGACCAATTCGGTGTACTGACCAATTCGGTGTACTGACCAATTCGGTGTACTGACCAATTCGGTGTACTGACCAATTCGGTGTACTGACCAATTCGGTGTACTGACCAATTCGGTGTACTGACCAATTCGGTGTACTGACCAATTCGGTGTACTGACCAATTCGGTGTACTGACCAATTCGGTGTACTGACCAATTCGGTGTACTGACCAATTCGGTGTACTGACCAATTCGGTGTACTGACCAATTCGGTGTACTGACCAATTCGGTGTACTGACCAATTCGGTGTACTGACCAATTCGGTGTACTGACCAATTCGGTGTACTGACCAATTCGGTGTACTGACCAATTCGGTGTACTGACCAATTCGGTGTACTGACCAATTCGGTGTACTGACCAATTCGGTGTACTGACCAATTCGGTGTACTGACCAATTCGGTGTACTGACCAATTCGGTGTACTGACCAATTCGGTGTACTGACCAATTCGGTGTACTGACCAATTCGGTGTACTGACCAATTCGGTGTACTGACCAATTCGGTGTACTGACCAATTCGGTGTACTGACCAATTCGGTGTACTGACCAATTCGGTGTACTGACCAATTCGGTGTACTGACCAATTCGGTGTACTGACCAATTCGGTCTACTGACCAATTCGGTCTACTGACCAATTCGGTCTACTGACCAATTCGGTCTACTGACCAATTCGGTCTACTGACCAATTCGGTCTACTGACCAATTCGGTCTACTGACCAATTCGGTCTACTGACCAATTCGGTCTACTGACCAATTCGGTCTACTGACCAATTCGGTCTACTGACCAATTCGGTCTACTGACCAATTCGGTCTACTGACCAATTCGGTCTACTGACCAATTCGGTCTACTGACCAATTCGGTCTACTGACCAATTCGGTCTACTGACCAATTCGGTCTACTGACCAATTCGGTCTACTGACCAATTCGGTCTACTGACCAATTCGGTCTACTGACCAATTCGGTCTACTGACCAATTCGGTCTACTGACCAATTCGGTCTACTGACCAATTCGGTCTACTGACCAATTCGGTCTACTGACCAATTCGGTCTACTGACCAATTCGGTCTACTGACCAATTCGGTCTACTGACCAATTCGGTCTACTAAACAATACGGTCTACTGACCAATTCGGTCTATTGACCAATTCGGTCTACTGACCAATTCGGTCTACTGACCAATTCGGTCTACTGACCAATTCGGTCTACTGACCAATTCGGTCTACTGACCAATTCGGTCTACTGACCAATTCGGTCTACTGACCAATTCGGTCTACTGACCAATTCGGTCTACTGACCAAATCGGTCTACTGACAAATTCGGTCTACTGACAAATTCGGTCCAATGACAAATTCGGTCTAATGACAAATTCGGTCTAATGACAAATTCGGTCTAATGACCAATTCGGTCTAATGACAAATTCGGTCTAATGACCAATTCGGTTTAATGACCAATTCGGTGTAATGACCAATTCGGTGTAATGACTAATTCGGTGTAATGACTAATTCGGTCTACTAACCAATTCGGTCTGCTGACTAATTCGGTCTACTGACCAATTCGGTCTACTGACCAATTCGGTCTACTGACCAATTCGGTCTACTGACCAATTCGGTCTACTGACCAATTCGGTCTACTGACCAATTCGGTCTACTGACCAATTCGGTCTACTGACCAATTCGGTCTACTGACCAATTCGGTCTACTGACCAATTCGGTCTACTGACCAATTCGGTCTACTGACCAATTCGGTCTACTGACCAATTCGGTCTACTGACTAATTCGGTCTGCTGACCAATTCGGTCTAGTGACTCTGCATCACGTTGACTTTTACGACACAAGAGTATTTGAAAAAAAATTAAAGCCTTCAATAGTTACTTAGAGAAATATGTGGACAACTACTGTGCTGTTACCAGCTGTTTCAATCTCTCCGACCGAGGCGTCGCAAGCAATCTTGGAGTGTCATCTTACTTACATCTTGGCTTACAAGAAGGTGGTGACTCCAAACGATAAGCGAAAGAAGTCGGCCAAAGAACGATCGCGGAAGCTGTACTGGAAGATGTTGACGAAGTTTGATTCGCAAAGAAATATCTCGTATGGCAAGCCATCTGTACCTGTGGCTTAAAGAGCGACATTTACATCGCAGCCGGCACCATCAACCGGGAAATTTATGTGCAGGAGTGCCTTTGCCTTTCCTCAGGCAACATAATTGCTCCGTTCTATTTTGGCCGGATTTGGCATCTTACCAATACGGGAAAAAGGCCATGAACTCTCCCAACACGTCAGAGCCGTCCGCCCAATAGACAAAGTGGGTTATCGTAAAGCGGAACCTCAAGAAGAAGCGAAAGTCAAATGTCATCGCGATGCAGTTGAGGAAAGTAACCAAGGAGGCTGTGCAAAACTTGATGGAAGGAGGCAAACGAAAGGCCAGGCAACTCGCATTCGCTAAAAAGCAAGCTTAAGTGAATATATTTTCTTTGTTTTGTATGAATTGAACTTACAAAAGAAATGATGTGATTTTTTAATAGAAAGTTTCACAACTCCTAAACTTCATTGAAGCTAAAACCAAACAATGCTAACCGAAATTTTGGTTACTTGGGAAGGGATCCCTGTTCTTATCGCGGATTGGAAGATAAACTTCTATTTAAACTATTTTTAATTACGAAGAGTATTATTCAACATCCACATCCCATTGTCTATTCCGAGCGAAAGAGGCTGCATGAAGGTAAAGGTACTAGGAACAACCCATTCCCAACGAAGAACAGCTTCTTGTTTTTCTTACCACTTTTGGAATGTAAATACTAAAATATTAAGAGTACTTGTACAACGCATACATAACTACATACCCGGTACTGAAACTTAATTTGCATCGCACCAAGTTCATTCAGACTCACAGCAGTAAAATTGGTGAAGATTTATGACTGCATATTTTACACGGGACTCTCTCTCTCTCTCTATCATTCACCCCGCACATACTTTATCTTTCTTCTTTTTTCGCAAACACGAACATTACAACGATGTGACGATGTGAGTTCCGTTAGGTAGGGTCAGGGGTGCCGACCGGCTTTGCAACTGACGACGAGATTGAATTGAAAGAGAAGCGAGTGAAAATGTGATTATGTTAATAAATTTAATTTGCAGCTAGTAGTGTTGCTATCACGAACAAGAGTCCTAGGTCTTAAAATGAATATGTCGGAGTTTTTTTTTACTCTAGCGTTCGTTCTCCTTCGGCCGGATGCAAATCTGATAGTTCGTCGCTGTTGTACTATCTTATGACAAACACCATTTTGGGGTAAACTGAGTTAGATATGCCACATTACTTGTTTGAAAAATGTCTACAAAGTGGCGTTTTCAGAATTTTTAAATTCTACTTGGTTACTTAGATATAGCTAGAAAGATGATGAGAAATTGTGAGTTTTTTGCTTCAAATCACTATATCTAGGGATTGGCTTAAGTTATATTGAAGTTTTAGACGGTTTTATTTGTGAAAATGTCTGAGGAACACAATGGCATAAACATTTTCGAAAGAAAATTATATGAGTTGTGAGAAAAACACAGTTTTAGTTTTGAACTGGAAATAAAATATTTTTGGCAACACTGTAATTAAGAATAACCATTTTTTCTAGATTCCCTGACTCATTTCCGTTAAAATGCATTTCACCGAATTTTTATAGACCATATGAACCCAAAGATATGAATAAAAGTTAAAAAGTGATGATTTTTTTTTTATGGAAAATTTTCCATGCACGATTATGACACGTCATACAAATTTTGTCATCAATGCACGCCTATGACACGTGTGAGTGCGAATTTTGTTTACATTCATAGTAAAAACTCGCAACATAGTCAACCGATCTTCGTAATATTTGAGAGATTAATGCAGAATAGATAGAAGCATCAATTGTTTTCTTTGGATTGTTTATACCATTTATAAGTTTCAAGATATTCAATCTCAAACTTTAAAAAGTTTTTCTCGAAATGTGCAAAATGGCGCTTGTCATAAGATAGCATAATAGCGACGAGTTAGGATTGCATGAAACGATGAGTGATGTGTTGTAACAGTGTGTTTAAAATTGTATCGATAGGATGGTGGAAAATATTATTTTGACAATGAAAGTACATTTGTTTCTTGCACAGTAATTTGCACAGCGTATAACAAACAACGAATTTTCCTGCAACAAACATTTAATGAACACTTCTATAGGCTACGAAGAACAGTTCATGTGGTAAAGAAGGAAAGATACAATTAGACATAAAATGCAAAATGTACTCTTTAATTGAATGTATAGTGAATTATTGTCCATTTATGTATGGCGATGTTTGTCGGAGCTGTATTACGGTGTTTGTACTTCCTTTTGGGTTTTAAACTGGACCTTCTATTTGAATAAGTTTCAAAAACAATTTTTAGCATACATATATGAAAAATTCAGTAACGGTAGAATCATTATACTATTACATTTTATCACAATTAGAATCACGGTCCGCTGCAATTGGCCTTAAGTAGTGTTTTAGTGGGTGACATTTCCCGTATCGTCTGCCATTATAGTGGGTGATTCTGACGGGGTCATTCGATCGTACCGCGTTCGCAACGTTTTGCGTAGGTATTGTTGAAGTCGATTCAACGAGTTCATCTTAGGCTTATGAGAGCATTTAAGGATTACTTGTGAGAAACCCCAGTAGCAATTGAGGTTTTATGGCGCTCTTGGAGACTTTCTTAAAACTTAGAATGCACTTGTACTGTGCTAAAAAACCCAAAATTGTTACTTGAGATATGATTCATTTGTAAACTTAGATTTTTGGAAATATCCGACGAAATAACAGATAGAAATATAAAAATGAATTGTGTAATGTAACATCTTGGGAGCAAACATCATATGAAATTGTTCAGGATTCCACTTTTGGAGTCGAGAGATCTGGCAAACCAAATAAATTTAAAATCATTGACAATTTTCATGTCAGAAAAAGTAAAATGGTCTCAGAAACCCATAAATATACCAAAATATGCGTTTTATATGGGATTTTCTGAACCATCGATGGTGATGGTTTTTTTATGGGTTGAACCCATTTCAAACACCTCCGAAACACTATGCAGTGGGGACTAACTTGGCTATGAGCATGGGGAAATTATGGGCTTTTCGTTTGCTCGAATCTGCAGAATATGGAAAACACTGCTCTATTTTACCTTGTAGAAAGATATAAAAGAAATGTATAGAAAGAACAACTCATGTTAAAAAGAAGGAAAATATTCACAAAATGTTTGGAGCAATAACAACAGATATAATAAGCAGTTTTCAATTTAAGACAAATCACATTCTTTACTAACTAGGTCGCATCTATGTAATTTTCTACTACAGTTATTTAGTGAAATCAAATTTTTGTAAGTGCTGGTTTTGCCCAAATAACTCTTGGACCAAAACCAATCGGCCGAATGACATTCGAGAAAATGACCTTCGGTCAAACGATCATTTAACCAAACGGTTGTCCTAGCTTCGGCTAGACATCTACTAGAATTGGACCGATACTGCGAAAGGATGCTACGCAAAATTGTGGGTCGTCAAACGATGAGATAAAGTGATTCTTTAATGTCTACTATCTCGTGGCTCAAAGTCTATTGATGAGTTTTCTACAGATAATGCGAACTGATCTAATTGTGAAAATACTACCATACCGTTACAATCCAACTTTTAACTGATTAGTATCGACGATAACGGGTTGACAGGTACGTAAGATTTCAAGATAATTCCCACAATTGTTAACAATCCCGTGCATTGGGTCATCAATTCCTTGTATTTCCCATCGATGGCCGTTATTATCGCTCATATTCGGGTATTCTACAAGCAATCATAGTTATTAAATTTGGTGACCTAACAAATATACGCAATCTCGAATCAATTAAACTGAAATGTTACCACTCTCGATGGCCAGCTATCCGGAGTTCAAGGTGAGTCTGGCGAAATTTTGTCAAGATATTCGAATATCCAAAGCCTAAATATGTTAAATAGAACTGAATATATTTATTTCGATCATATATCTTTATTGTATACGATCAGTAAATTGTTCAGACATCTGTAAATACATAAATTCAAAACACAAAATTATATTCTTAGACGCATTGCTTGCTCGAAGTAAATCCTAACTAGTTAAGGGAGTGTCAATGAGCCGGGGTCTTCCGTTAAGTAAGTACCGCATCATTACTTCCTTTCTAATATCCCAAGTTACGGAAAAGATGGTCTGGTTGTTCTCAGGTCAAGTTCTCGCTTGGACTTGGACAATTGTTAATCGCATTGTTTCTCAAGTGGTCTGTGTGGGAATGAGAGTTACCAGTCTGCAATCTAAAACGTTGCGCAACGCAAACGGTATTAGACGAAACGACATTCGGCCAAACGGCATTCGATCACACGGTATTCGGCCCTACGGCATTCGGCCAAACGGTTTTCGGCCAAATGGCATTCGAACAAACTGCATTCGACCAAACGGCATTCGCCCAAGCGGCATTCGGTCAAACGGCATTCGTCCGAAAGGAATTCGTCCAAATGGCATTTGTCCATACAACATTCGTCCAAACGGCATTCGTCCAAACGGCATTCGTCCAAGCGGTATTCGGTCAAACGGCATTCGTCCGAAAGGAATTCGTCCAAACGGCATTTGTCCATACAACATTCGTCCAAACGGCATTCGTCCAAGCGGCATTCGATCAAACGGCATTCGAACACACGACATTTGTTCGAGCGGCATTCGGACACAAGGCAGGCCGAAACGTTCAAGCAACATTCGTCCGAACAGTATTCGCCCAAAAGGCATTCGGCCAATCGGCATTCGGTCAAAGGGCATTCGACCAAACGACATTCGTTCGAGCGGCATTTGGCCAAACTGCAGGCCGAAACGTCCAAGCAACATTCGTCCGAACAATATGCGGCCAAAAAGCATTGGACCAATCGGCATTCGGTCATATGACCGAACATCTACTGCGATATTTCATACGCTCTTTCTGTACGCCAGTTTTAAATATATTTTTTACGTCCGCACATCTACTGCGTACGGTGACTATAGTGCCTAACCTAACCTAACCAACGTTAATCTGTTTGTATTTCTCACAATCAATAGAGCAAAGGCCTTGATTCGAGCGAATTTTTTGCCGAAAAAATTGAGTGGTTTCAAAGGACCAAATATTTCCGTTTCCAGCTTTCGCTTTAATTCGAATTCAGCTAATCGACAAAAGTATCACTTTCTGACTCATTAGGCAAAAGATTCACCACCACATCGGAACGGCACGATGGGGCAATAAAGAACCATTTCATAGGAACCACCACCAGCACAGAACCGAGAATTCCGCAGATGATAGTCACCGTAATTTATTTCACCAAGGAATGTCCAATGGCAGGGACCCGTTCGATGTTGGCCGACCGCAGTCAGGAATAACGATAAACCACCTCCTCCTAGATCCGACAGAGCGGCCTCCGTCCTCGCACTCCGCAACGTTATTAGTCTTTGAAGTAACGTCCTCGTCGTGCTTGGAATAAAACTCGGCATGGAATGATTGTGAGATGAGATCGAAAATCTAACGAAGAAGTTTTCAACGAATCCTCCGGACACTCGCTTCTGTCACATTTACAATAGTGAATGTATACGACGGAGTAGGGGGAAAGGCGAAATTGGACGGTAGCTTTCACTATCGCAACAGGGAAATCTAAACGGCATCCGAGTGTGCCATGAGTTTTTCATAGACGGATAAACATTCCTTTCAGTCAGCGCTTCAGCTGAGCTATAGGGATTGATAGTCATTGCGAATGTTCACAGCGAATAGTGGGAAAAAATATGTAAACATGTTTTAAATCTATTTTTCGTTTTAACTGTTGTGGTGAAAAGATACGAAAAATTTGCATTGATCAAGACAGGTGCATTTCTTGCAGTGCTAGAAGATGCTCAATTTGTACCTTCCGATGTTTCATACAAATCTCCTAAAATTTGTACAAAAGTCCAACTGCGCGGAAAAGCTCGACAAAAACAGTCGAAATTGGTAGGTGTTATCAGTTTTCAATAATATTTCAAAATAACGAAGATATATCAAAATTTCATTTTTCACCATTAACTTAAGCTTTCCCTGGCAGCACTGCTCCATAGGAATTCATTCACACAAATGGCAATAAGCTCAGTTCTACAAATAATAATTGCAACTGTTGGTGCTCAAATGAAAGGTATTAATCACAGTTACTAGTCTTACTTATTTTTGTGAGATAATCTTGCCTAAATCAGAAGTTTTAAATATTTAAAAACGTTGTTGTTTATAAACAACATGGGCATGAATGGATTAAATTTAGCATACTTTACATCCCCCTGTGCAAAGCAAAATCATTCGAGAACCAAACTTACCATTGTACTTGTCGAAGGCTGTCGGGACGTACTCCGGGATGAATCGGTCTTGGATGTACGATACTATCAGGTTCGTTTTTCCCACAGCTCCGTCACCGACCAGAACGCACTTCACGTTCGGAGGTTCTTTGGTGGACCGCGGAGGTTCCTTCTGTTTCTCCGATTTTTTCGTCTTCTTGTCTGTAATATGAGAACAGATGGTGTAGATGTTAGTTGAATTTACTTTTTTTTGCTTTATTTTGAATTAAATTTCAAGTTAAACAATCCGTTGCCGAAATTTAATAATTTTTGACATTCGTGCAAGTAAAATTCAGCCTTCCAAATAAATTGAAATATGGAAAGTAAACAAGTGAACCCATGCGACTACCTTGTGATGTAAGATTCCATTAAGGTCATTTGATGATGCACGATATTTAATTATTCGCAATTATTCGATTGAAAGAAATCAGTCACAAAAGTCATTAATATACAGTACCAATAAAAGCAGACCGAAGTGACGTCCCTGTGTAATGCTATCAGATACAAACTTTTAAAATTTAGTTTTCATAATGTTCGGTAAGCTGAGACTACCAAACCCGTTGTAAAACCTTCTACTGCAATTGATTCATTCGTTGAAAGTTTCCATTCTACGACAGACAAATTGGCTGCCACGACCAACCAACATCGAGCGACGTTCAAAACTGGTTTACTAGTTGCGCAGCATGCGTAAACTGGTCAACTGTTTCTGGTGTAGTTTAGTCTTTCCAGCGATGTGAGTAAGCAACAGCTTCCAACGAATAATCAGATTGTCATTTTTCCACTAATCTTGAGTTCGCCCTCTAGGGATTTACCGACCGAGTCCGAGTCAGTTCCGGAATAACTTTCACTTCCCAGTACGATTACTATCACAGCCTGAGAATCGCTTCCCCACGTTAAACGAACCTTATCGAAACCATTGCGATTTTTTTACGCGCCCAAACTTCAACAGCAAAAATGGTCGACCGTGTTCCGGTAGAAAGACCAAAGACCGAAAAAGCGATAAATATTCGATTTTGCTACCCTTGCCCGTTCCACGTGATACGATTTGCAACAATAAGAGTGCAACCCGGCACAACACAAATCTTGATTTATATGCCTGTAATTTATCCTTTCGGCCTGTCTCTTGGTGTATATGGTCTGTGTGGTGACGAGGGGTCCCTACGACAACGACTGCACTGTTCGGTTGCGGCGGCCAGTACGGTAACGCGGGTTAAGCCAATCTGCCGAACGAATCGAGCCTAGTGAGTCCGAGTGACTTTGAGTTATTAGACCGACTTTGACTTTTTAGCCACCGTAGCAGCCACCAGCGCCGCCATCGCCACCGTCAACCGCTAGCGGCGATTGGTCGGGCTTCGCCACCGCAACCGAATCAAAGAGGGCGACGACCATCGGCATGCAGAGTGCTAGTCCAAGTTGGCGTGTTAAATGGCCATTTATCGCCGAGTCAGGTCGGTCGGCTAGACATGCGGTTGCAATGAGTTAGAGTCTTGGGGACATGAGAGAAGAGGGATAGATAGCGAAACGAACGGCAGATGGATATGGGACGACCCAATTGCATCGAATTAGATAGAAGGTGTTTTTTTAGATGGGGCAAATGATTTTATATTTATAGTCATTATCTAATTCATAAACAATGAACCTGATGAAACGCTGCCGACTTTTTCTAAGCACGCAACAACTCATTTCACAATAATGTTCGCCCCTAAATCACTCCTCTCTAAAACACTACAAACTCTAACCAACCAATTAAAATTCCAAAACAGTTGCCTCCAAAAACTGATAAAAAAGTCACCACCAGAGTTTCAGTGTCATTCATAACATTGCCGTTCGGTGTCACACGACCATAAAAAGGCATTTTACTTTTGATTCATTTTATGGAAATTTCTATGCGCTTTTTCTTTTATGCGATCCGAAACAAAGCAGCCCGGAACGATAATCTAACTTTTCTCATCTTTTTCTCATCTCCGAATGGACAACCCGAGACAGCTGGTGATCTCTTGGCGGACGACAGTGTTTTCTATGCCGTTGAGAATTAACTGCCTCGTTGTAGTTTTTCTTTTTCGGTCGTTTTGAGACAACTTAATGGTGGCCTTTTTTTCTTGGAACTGGAATCTAAAACTCAAAACGATCAAGATACGATTTGGGATGCGGTAACCAAGAAACAGACAAAGACAGACGGCATAGCCTGCTACGTTTCGGAAAGATTTTTTTTTTCTCGCAAGGATAATCAGGTCAATTTTTAAATTATATTGCCGCACCCAAATCAACACCGGAAGCAGGGGCAGAACACTTCCGCTCGGACACCGGAAGTTCGACAGCGCCGAATTCAATGGGCTGATTGCTTTAAGGATTACTTTTTCGTTTAGTGTCGAAAAAAACCTTAACACAGACAACGGTCGAGTTTTTTTTTTTCTAAAGAAAGAGGGGACCTAAATATGGGCACGGTGTAAAGAGGACGAAAAGAGGTGAGATCATGAGAACGCTTCTGAAAGGTAGATCTCACGTTTGTGGCTGTGTGTGAACGTGTTTAGCTTTACGGGTGACTCAATGTAAAAAGATTTGCCTGTTTGTTTCGGTTTCGCTTCTTTTTTTTGCCCGAAAGCTGTCTCCCGCTGACGATGAATCACCGTGGGTAATGGGATTTTGAGAATGTGAAATTTTCTAAACTTTGTAGAATAGAATGGAATCTTGCACTATTCAGGTACATATAGGGAATTACTGAAATCAGCCAGTGATGATAGGGTCGTAGATCGAAGAAGGGATGCCTAACCGCTTCCAATTTCTACACTTTTAATAATTTCTTTGATTCCTAAGATCATTAAGACGTTTATGAAAGGCTTTATCGTCCACTGAAGGGTGCTTCTAATGTTGTGGCATTTCCTTGAACTTTTCAGAACTTTCTTGATCTTTATAGGAACCCTTTAAAATTCTCGAACCTCCGTAAATTAATTCTTACGATACAGTGGATATACGTCCATTTCATGCATTTTAGTCGTGGCACACAATCGAACGTTTCACCATATTACTGCTATAAAATTGATACTCGCCCCATTGCTAGGTCTGCCGTTTCGAAATGGGTCATTGAGTTGATCTAACACCTACTATATCTCGAGACTAAGTTGATCAGACCTTATCTAGATAACATTTTTCTATAATACCACTACCGGACTAAGGGTTTTCCTTGTTGTGTTTTATATTTTTTTTATGAGTTCTTTTTCTTCTAATTTTTACGCTCAGCTTCTTGTTTGACGTTTACGCTGTTTTTTTGCTATTTTGTTTTATTTCTTTCTTTTCTTTCCTTTTTTGTTTGATATTTTCGATTCCGGTTCTGATTTGTTGTTCTTCGTTTTGTGTTTTTTTAACTTATTGATGGATACTTGGTTTTAGTATATGTGTAGATTGGTTTTTCTTTTTTTTGTTTTATGCTTTTTTTTGTAACATGTTTAGTGTTTTTGTTTCCTGTTGTTTATTTTGCGTTTATTGCATTGTTTTATTTTAGTTTTTGTTTCGCATCGTTTGTTTTTTTTACGCGTTTTGTTTATTTTTTAATTCTTGTTTTGTTTACCATGTTATTTTTTTAAATTGTTGTCTTTATATTTTTTGTTCGGTAGTTTTTTTTCTGTTTTTCATTTTTGTTCATCGCTTTTTAAGTTTTGTTTTGCTATTTTTTTCTGTTCTGCGCTTTTTGTTTTTTTTTTTTGCTTGTTTTGAGTATTGTTTATTCATTCTCGATTTTTGCTTTTAATCTTTGTATTTTTTATGTTTTATTGTGTTTTGTGTACATAATTTTTTTGTTTTTTGCTTTTTGTTTGCTTGACTTTTGTATTTTTTATTCCTTCTTTTGTCTTATTTTTTTTGCTTGCGCTGCTTCCTGATTTTTTTTTCTTTTGGGGTTTCTTTGACAGATTAAATTTTTGTTGGCCTGCCTATTTTTTTTTATTCTTTGAGATTGTTTTTCGGTTCGTGGTCTGTTTCTGTTGTAAAATTTTTGGTTTTCTGTTTTATTAGTTTCGTTTTAATATTCTATTTGCTCTTCCTGGTTCCCGTTTTATTGGGTCTCAGATTTTTTGCGCAGGTTTTCGTTTTTTCTTTCTGTTTATTTGACTGATTTCAGTAATTGTAACTTTGCTCATCGGCTTCAGATTTTGCCTTTTTTTGATTTGGACCACCAAATTTTTTAGTGCGTTATTTTGGTTGCTTTAGCTAATTTCATTATTTTTTTCAATTTTGTACTATTCTAGATATTAGGTGCATTCTATTTTCCATTTTCATTAATTGTATTGCATTGTATTTTTGTGGTCATTTGTTTTCGTTAATTCTACAATTTATTTATTTAATTCTGTCATGCTTTAGATTTTTAATTCTTAATATTTTTAATTCATTAATTCTTGAGTTCTTTAATTTTTTAGGTCGTAATTTTTAAAAAAAAATAGTTCTTTAACCCTTGAATTATTTAATTTTTAAATTCTTTGATTCTTTGAGTTTTTGATTATTTTATTCCATGTTCTTATTTTTCTATTTTTTAATTTTTTGTTTTATTTCTTATTTGTAATCCGTTTTTTTGCTTTTGTTTCATTTGATTTTGTTCTCTTTGTATTTTGTTTTGCTTGTTAGGGTTTTATTTTTTAGTTCATTGTGCTTTAATTTTTAATTTTTATTTTACTTTTTTTGTTAAACATTTTTCGATTTTTTTTTTGTTTTTTTCCACGTTTTGCGTTTATTTGTTTTCTTCGTATTTTGTGTATTTCTGGTTTTTCTTGTTTCAATTTTGGTTTCCCTGAATGTTTTTTTTTTTGCTTCTCGATTCTTGTTTTTTTGTTTTGTTTTTAGTATTTTTGTTATTTGCATTTCGCTTTGTTTTGTTTTGTTTATTAATTGATATTTGCTATTGGTTCTTCGTTTCTAATTGCTTTTTTATTTTGATTATAGAGGTTTTAGGGTCATTTGCCTTTTTTCGGGATTGAAAAATCTCTTTAGAAAAATCTTCAATAATGCGTGCGGACTAGGGAATCGAACGCATCTGCGTACAAGGCAATCGGATTAACAACTACGCTATGTCCGCCCTATTGTTGTGGTTTTTTGTTTCGTTATGTTTTGTTTTTTCTGCGTTTCATTTTTTTCTTTTTTGCTCGTTTTTTATGTTGTTTATTGGTTTTTGTTTTTAGTTTTTTAACATATAGTTTTTTTAGTTTTTAGCCTAGTTTCTAGGATTTAGTTTTCAGGTCCTAGTTTTTCACTTTTATTTTGTAGGTTATAGTTTTCAGTTTTTAGTTTTTAGTTCTTGTTTTAAGTTTTTTTAGTCTTTAGTTTTAAGTTTTCAGTTCTTAGTTTTTAATTTTTAGTTTTCAGATTTTACTTTTAAGTTGTTTTGTTGATGTTTTTTTAGCGTTTCATTTTTTGATTTTTGTGTTTGTTGTATTTTAATTTCTGTTTCTTGTTGTTTCGTATTCATATTTGTTTATTTTTGCTTTGTATTTTGTTTATTGCTTAATTCTTTCGCTTTTTGTTTATTGGTTTTCTGTTTTTTTGTTTCCTTGTTTATAGTTTCTTGTTTTTATTTTTCTTTTTGTTCTTTTGTTGGATGTCTTCTGTTTTTGTTTTCTTGTATGTCTTGATTTTCGCGTATTGTTTGTTAGATTTCTTCTTTTGTATTGTTATTTGACTATCGGTTTTTAGCATTAATTGTTTGTGTGTTTAGGTGTTGTTTTTTATTTGTATTTGTTTTCTGTTCATTGTTCTTTTATTGCTTTTTGTTAGCAGTTTCGTTTTTTTTTGTTCATTTTTTGTTATTGTTTATTATTTTATGTTGCTATTTTGTTATTTTTGTTTGGTTTTGCGTATTCTTTTTTGTTTTGTCTTTTTTATTTCCATGTTTTTTTTGTATTTTGATTACCGTTTTTTGTTCCTTAATCTTCGTTTTTTGTCTTCAATTTTTTTGTTTTTCGAAATTTATTTAGTTTTGTTTAGTTTTTGGGTTTTGTGTTTTGAATTCTGTGCCTTTTCATTCGCGTTTTTCGTTTTTTTTTAATTAATGTTTTTTTAGTTTCATCCTTTTGTTTTAATTTTTTGTTCCATATTTTTAGATTCTATTTTTGTTTTAAGGTTTTGTTTCTTTATTTTTGCTTTTTGTTTTTATTTTCCTTCCTGTGTTTTTTTGTTTATTGGTTAATGGTTTTATTTCCTCGTTTTGTATTTTTTGTTCTTATTTTATTTAGAATTTATTTTTTCATTTCGTTCGTCGTTTTTTGTTTCGTTTTCTTAATTTGTTTTTTAATGTTTTCTGTTCAGTTGGTTTTGGTTTTTTGTTACTTTTCTGGTATATTTGTTCCTCCTCTTTCGATTGTGTAATTTGTTTTTGAATTTGTTGTTTCCTGGAATTTTCTTTCTATTTTTTGTATATTGCTTCCTTGTTGTTTTTTTATTTAGTGTTCATTATGTTTTTTGCTTGTTTTTTCTTTCTTTTCTGGTCTTTATTCTCTGTCCTTTGTTCTTCGTATTTCATGTTACAATTCTTTTTTTACGTGTTTTTTTGTTTTGTTTATTTTTTGTCCTCAGTCTTTTTTGATATTCGTTTTATTTGTTTTTTTTTCGTTCGTTTATCTTTTTGGTTTTCATTTTTTTGTTTTGTTTTTTGTTCAATATTTTAATTTTCTTTCATTTTTTTGGTCCATGATTTTCTTTATTTTATTTTTGTTTTTTGCTTTGTGTTTCCCGTTCCTTGTTTCCTATTTTTTTATTTTTTTCCTTATTTTTTCAGTTTTTTGTTCTTATGTTTTTGCTCTTTGCTCTTGTCTTTCGCTTTTAAGTTTTTGTTTTTTGTTCGTTCTTTGTTTTGTTTTTTTTCCTGCTATTTCCTGATTTTATTTTCTGTTTATTGTTGTTATTCTTTGTCTGCAGTCTTTTGTTTTTTTATATTTGCTTCGTTCGTTTTTTTTGTTTTGTAGTTTTTTGTTCAATATTTTATTTTTTTGTTCGTTATTGTGTTTGTTTATTTGCTTCTGTGTTTTATTTTCCCCGTTTTGTTTCTTTTGGTCCTTGTTTTTGTTTTATTCTTTGTGGTTTGTTCTTGTTTTTCGTTTTTGGATTTCTATTTTTTTTGCTTCTTTCTTTTTTGTTTCCTGGTTTTTATTTTCTGTTTATTGTTCTTCGCTTTTCGATTTTCTTTTTCAATTTTTTGGTTTTAGTTTCCTGTTTTTTTGTTCCTTATGTTTTAATCTGATTTTTATTTTTTTTTAAATTTTTAATGCTTGCGTTTTGTATTTTTTTTTGTAATTTGACTTTTGTTTTGTTTTTTGGTTATTGATACTTTATTTCTTTTTTTCTGATCTTTTATTTTCGTTGGTTTTTGTTTTTTGGGCCCTATTTCTTATTTTTAATTTTTTGTTCCTATTTTGATTTAAATTTTTATTCATTGCTTCATTTTCTTGGTTTTAAATATATTTTGGTTGCTGCTTTTTGTTTTTAATATTTCGGTAATTTGTTTATTCTTTCTGCTTTTTGGTTTTCATGTTCTGTTTTTTTGCTTATTGCGTTTTTGTTTTTGACTTTATGTTTTGTATTTTATTTTCTGTTCACTTGAACTTTCTTGATTTCTATGTTTTGCTCTATTATCTGTTCTAAATTCTTTGTTCATTATTATTTATTCAATATTCTTCTGACTCAGTCTTGTGCCTTTTCCCTACGCTTTTGTTTTTCAATCTTTTGGTGGTTTATGTTTTTGGTTTTTGTCTTTTGTAGAATTTTTCTTTTTGCTTTTTTTTGCTCTTTAATTTTTTTGGTTTGGTTTTTTATATTTTTATGGCATGGCTTTCCAATTTTTTTTTGCTCCTAGTGCTTGTTCCTAGCTTGTGGTTTTATAGTTCCTTTTCACATTTCAGCTATCAATGCAGTAGTGACATTTTCCTGCCGCAAAAGTTGAATTCTTTTCCAAAGTCTCCCTGAATCATAAAACGTTGCTATTACGCGCAGTGCTACCACCCCGACTCACCTTTTTTGGTGGTTCGTTTCGAATGTTTCTTCTCCTTCACCAGTGCTCGCCTTTCCTTCTCACTGGACGACGTAGTTCTAGAGCTAATATCACTGTTGTTCTGTAAGAAGAAAATTAAAAGAAAAACAGTCAATTCAACAGATGCAACCGAAAGGGAGTCTGGGTACAGATGGTGCTCGCAAATAAAAAAGGGAAGTTGTTAGTGAAATTAGCGCCACGGTTCTGGTTCTGAGGTCGAGGGACGAACATATGAAAACACTTCCTTCTGGGTTCGTTTCTCTCCGTCTCGTACATATATCAGAACCGTAGTGGAATTCGGAAGCCCCGGGTCGTTTCAAAAGTGCTAGAGCAGGAAGTGGTATGTAGACAACCGGCGACCTAATGATGGTGATGATGATGATGATGATGGTGCTACTACCATGCCGGTTGCCTGCCTGCAGGCTAAAGTAGTACGACATACCGCGCACAGATAGAAATGCGGTACACTGGCTGGCACAAGCGGATGGGAAATAATTTGAATTAATGTGCGGAATGAAAAGCGTTCTCCTGTTTGTGAGTATTTGCCGGGTGTGTGTGTGTTTGTACATGGCGAAAGTAAAGGATGGGATATGGTTTGCAACAGCTTTGAAGCTTTTGTAGGCGGCAGCATTATAATTTTCCCGGTCGTTTCTACGTGGGTAGCCAACGGTTCGCTGTGTAGTGAGCCGCGAAACATAAAATCGTCAGCTCTGCGCTTCCAATGCACAAAGTGGACGTAAATTCATTGAACCAAAGCTTCTCTCCTTCCCCAAATAACCTAATGGGATGATAAAATTATAGCATTGATGTTTTGTTTAGGTCGGTTTGCATGCGTTCACTACAGTAAGCTGGTCGTAAAAAAATATTCGAATGGCTTTTAAAGCTCTGATTATTCTTATAGTCAAACGAAATGATTCAATAATGATAACAAAAACAATCGTCAGCTATACCGAATCGGTTTGTCCGCACTACCGGGGTCCTAACGCTTTACACAATTACGTGTTCCGACACGCTGCACAGCAAAACGCAATAAACGTCAGGATCCAAAGCAATCCACCGCACCAATAAGTGAAAGAGCCTCATTAGCATTACGCTACTGAGCACTTCAAACAGCCGGGAAAAATGGCGCTCTTTTCTTCCTGCTTTTCCGCGTCCATTTGGCTCCGCTCGCCGCAACCCTTTCTCTGTGGCCTCAGCGTAACCTATCGTTGGCAGTGTACTTTTTTGCTCAGTGATCAAACCCAGGCGAATGGAGTAGGAAACTCATTTACATAAACACAAATTGAAGTTAATTGCGAAAAAAAGGCAAATGTAATGTACCATAATGAGCGAAATGTACCTGTGCGCACCGACATTTTGTTGGGCTATGGACGGACGGCTCTCTAATGACGCTACTGCGCCCCTCCACCAAACCCGTGCGATAAGTTGGCAAACATTAGCTGCCTGCCTATGACTGGTGGTAGCGCGAGACCACCCACAGATTTGACAGGTTCTCTGTCGATCGGTACTACCGGATATGCGTGGGAAATACGCATTATAAAACCGTACGGAGTCAGTCGATAGCAGCAAATGACGAAACAACGATTCAATTAAAATGTCACACGCGGGAACCAGCTAGTGATGGTAATTTCGGCACTCATCGTGACCGAAATGTGCGACTAAACTTCCACTCGATTGGATCGATCCGAAGGTTTCAACCTCTCCATGATAAATTAGGAAGAAAAACGTCGTTCACTCTGCGGGAAACTGCCTATCAGACAATCGAACATATTTTTGCTGCCAAATGAACCACACACTACTGGAGAGTAGAGGTGTGCGCCGATGCATTTTTAATCGGCGGCGGCGTAAGCGACATATTTGGCCGGCGTTGGCGGCGTCACGCCGTTGGACCCTATCGGCGGCGGCGCGCCGGCGTGTGTCGGCGTAACAAATATTGACACCTATGTAACTAAAAAAAAATCTTAGCAGTACAATTCCTTTCCCAAATTTTCGGGTTCTATTGTATGAGGCACATACAAACAGACGTTACATACAGCTTGAAGAAAATTCTAAAAAAATCATCGCCCACAATGTACTAGCGACATTGCACAAAATGTAATTCTCGGAACCACATCAATTTTTTTTAACTGATGCTCTAATAGTGTCCTCCCTGCTTGCGAAATGCAAGATAATAAATGAAAGGTGGAACCACAGAGAACAGACATCCATGATCGAACAAAAATATTTAAAAAACGTGTGTTAACATTTGAATTAATATACTAAAAACACTAGCGCCGCCACACCAACCTATCCCAACTATCCGTCAAATCGATTCCGGAACCGGTTCGAAATCCTGGATGGATTCTGCATGGAATCTAGCTCAAAGAAAACAACCGATTCCGACTCTATCGGTTGACGCATTTGAGATGGAATTCATGCTGGAAGTCCGAATCGGTTCCGGACTAGTTTGACTGGGTAGAGGAATAACCGCTGTCAATTCTGTCGCACTCAGCCACAAAAAAAAACATGATGACAGTAGCGCACCTGGTTTAGATATCCAAACTACCTTCGAAACCGTTAGAGATTTTACACAAGTTGAATGCTGAAGATGGACGTCTGTTCTCTGTGGTGGAACTATTTTTACAGTAGTAAAATTTGAAGAACGAAATAGAAAAATTGTCGATGTCGCATACTACGACTTCGCATGAAATAATGATTGCAATTGACAAATTTGAAGAATGCAGAGTAACGACTGTATTTCAATGACCCATAATAATTATTTATTGTTCTATATTTGGGAAATTAAGCAACGGTAAAACAGTTTTTGTTTTGTTTGAGGAAATTAATTCTTGTTGTCGTTTCATTGTTTTTTGTTTCAATTGAGTCTTCTTTACCGTCGCTCCCGCAGATACCAGGTACCCTAACAGGAGGCGTTATTAATGGCATTACTGCGCAGAAATATCACTTTTAATTATCGTGTAAGGACACCTTTCAAGGTAGACACATCCCAGTTAAGCTCAGCCGGAAATGAACAGGAATCCTGGCTGGTTCCAGTTCGTATTCCTGCTACAGTGACACATCCGATTCTAGTTAGAATCGGTTGTGCCACTGGATCCCGTGTACGAACTGGAACAAGCCAAATTTCCAGTTCAATTTCGGCTGAACTTTGCTGGGATTACTTCATTTTACAGGCTGGCGTTTACTTTTACTTCTTGTAAGTACCAAATGTCCGCGATGATAAGGCATATTCGATTCCATGGCACTACATTTTCTTTCAACGTAAGATTTGCTTATATCTTGAATGCAAAGTATGCTCGATGTGCTGGAATCATACAGATCTGCACCCTGACGAAACCTAAATATACAGTTTTTATTATTATCATTCATAATAATTCCACGACTTGATGTTTCAGCTCCTGTTGGGTTGAAGCTGATCATTAAACAAGTCTGATTAAAAATGGTCTGAGCGTATCTCTAGTTTTCGTTGCACCTGCACACCGCCAATTTCTCCAGCAGTTCCGGGGATCTTCAAATTCTAATCCATTGCATACATCTATTCAGATTCGATACACCGAATCAATTAATTTACTAACATCCTGTTATGTGCTTACTCACAGATCGGCATCGTGTTGTAACTTAAGAAATGGTTGTGAACCACTCCCGCCTTGCTCACTTCGACAAGAATGAGTTTCACATTTTCAGCCCATTTTTTTTGTTTGCATGAGATTAAAAAGACGGTAACGTTTTCGGATAGGTGCAGAAACTAAGTAACGCATTTAGCTCTGTGTCAAAACCTTTTCACTAACGCCACGTTCGCTGATATTGCGCATTTTTGTAATTTAAATCGACCGTTTTACCTACGAGTGATGAAAATTCATCTCGTGTTACGTCCTCTTTGTCTGTGATACCGGGCTGATGCAACTGTCACTGAAAATCTTTCTTGAGTGGGGCTAGATGACACGATTAATAATTTATGCGACCAGAAATCTTACCCTCTGCATCGCCACATCAGTGCACCAACGTCGCTAAAAGTCAAGATCACTCTGCCCAACTATTCTTCAAGAAAAAAATTTCAAAATAGGTCACGATTCAATCAATGATAAATAAACCTCGAAAATAATTTTAATATTTTTATGATTCTAGTTCATAACTTGATGATACATTGATTTATATTAGCTTTATTGACTGAAAAAGTAAAGAATTGAATGATTGTGCAACGATTTTCGTAAATTCTCGTCGTGTTATCGTGATATTTTAGTCTTGAGCTTACCGTCGGATTTTTTTACACAGAGTCACGTGTCTTATAGTTTTCTTAATTATTTCACGGACATGAATTGTGGCTAGGTAATGTATTTTTGGTGCTTAGCGCAGTTTCATTTAATTTCGAAAATTACACTGAATCTTAACAAAAGAATAACAGGGTTACAGGCAGGGATGCCATTATGCCAGATTTATCTGGCACAGCCATAGGTTTTGGCAGCTTCTAGACAAAAAACAAATTTCTCATTCTGTCAGATTTTTAAGTTTTGGAAGCGGCTACATACACATTTTGAAAATTTGGGTAAACATGTCCCAAATTTTACAAAAATCGATTGATGCACATTCTACGAAAACTAAAATATATGCCAAATTTCGATGACTATGAGGTCGCTGTCAAGTGCCAGATTTTGCCAGATATTTTTAATTGAACTGCCAGATTTTCTTTGAAAAATAGTGGCAACCCTGGTTATAGGTCCTAGTAGTTTCCTTGTAATACTCGCGCCTATGAGACTGGTTGCTAGCAGTTGTACACAATAGCTCACATAGAAATTTCAAAACCAAAGAGTAAAACGAATAATCCATGAATAATAGTCTGAATTCTTTGTAATTGTTTACGTAAGTATATTAAGATTATGTGAAAGATTTATTACTTTATGAACTATATCATGAACAGTTTCACGAGCTCGACTGGTGAATCGTGTCTAACATATAAGGAGTCAACTATATCTTGAAAGTGGATGTGTTTTTTTTTAATTTGTGGACCATTTCACGAATGGTGAATTGTAACTTATATGCTCGCAATCATAACCAGTTGACAAAGCAAGAATGGATCCATGAATTATATTCCGAGTGTCGTGTAATGATTTTCGAGAAAATATCAAGACTTTGTTAACTTAGTGATCTAATTCACAACCACTAATACCAAATAAAGATCAATATGTGATAAATCATGAATCAGTTAACGTCGTATATTCGGACCATAGACAATGTTCATAGATTTGTGGATAAAATTATGAGCTAATGATTTTCGAGTTCGCGAATTGTCGGCGTGAGAAAAAAGCGTCGGCGGCGCGCCGCCGGTCTACCTTTCGGCGTCGGCGTTTGTTGAAATTTACCGGCGGCGGCGGCGTGGCGCGGCGGCGCACAGTCGATCACTCACTCGCTGGAGTAACGCTGCTGAATAGTGAACCGATCGCAGCAGGCGATGCAGCGGTTATTGGTGGGTCGACGAAGGTCACCCGTCGTTGGCTTCAACCAAAAAGGATGGGTTGAATACCACTCACTCTACCTATTGTGAAGTGTATCAACATTATTACAAACCCCATAAAAATTTGGATATATGTTTGAAATCGTTTTTTTTTTGCTCATTTAGGTAAGGTTTACTACTAAACATACCATCTTCCATTCTAGCCTAAATGCTCCGCTTATTTCGATGGCCAGTCCACACCCTGTGTTGTCATAAACCAGCCAACCTACAACAACAGCCAACTTTAATCAGATTTATAAGAATTATTTTGCAAAGAACCAACCGACGAACGAACGGATCCGCCGTTCCGTTTTCTCTTTTCTGTGGTATTAAATTACCGCAGTGTTTGTACTTGTTTCGTTCCAGGGTCCCTCATCCCTAGGAAAGTGGACATAAATTTTCCAGCCAGCAGTAACAAACAACAAATCCAAAAGAAGTGGTTTATTGCGAACCTGTTTTCAACTCGAAGAAAGCTTCTCCCTACTGTACCTATACATATACTAGCAGGCCGGCGTGCAATCTATTCTGCAGGAGATAGCGGTGTTTTTCCCACTAAGTTGGATTTAATTAGGAAATATCTTCTTCCATTTATTTTTTGCGGGTCGACTTTCCTTCAGCGCTGAGTGGCATCAAGTCATCTTTCCCGCGATTTTCTCGGTCGGTTTACGATAATATCTGTACTTTGATGTACTTTTAAGTTGTATTTTTGTTTTGCAAAACATGTCAACAGCAAAGTAACCGGAACACTCCACCTGCTTGGGTTTGTTGGTCGCTCCCGGTTCAACATTTCAATCACAGCAAGCTGTCCAAAAAATATCAGTGGTCCGTCAACATGAACACAACATTGCTCGCTCGCTCTGGTTTGTTCTTGAAAGCTTGCGGGCGAAAATAGAAATACAAAATCAAACAACCATAACCTCAATCGAATAAACCACCACCGGGCCGTGCTGTGGAAATCATTCTCGCCATCAACAGAAAAGCAGATCACTCGGCGGAATCGCCTTCAACAGTGGTTTTCAATGAAGCGATGAAATCCGGCCAGCCGGAAAGTATACACTTACAATACATACATACATACCTACAACGGCAATGGTTGTGGAAACACAGCGAGATTGCGATGCGATGCAATTTCAATTTCCCGACCACGGCTCTCCTCAGTCACAACACACAAGTGCACACGATTGTTGGCCTTGTTCGTTTCTCGATCAGCTTTGCTTTGCTATCTTAGGCAAACTCATAAACGACACAAACATAGCGGGGGTGACGCGGCGGCAGCGCCGCGCAGCGGTGGAGGAGAACTAACGGCTTTCACTGTATGTACCTAACCAACTGCCGCCCGTCCCCTGTCGTAATGGAGCGAAGCGCAGAATACTAGATTTTGCATTATCTAAAAAGCTTGGGGGCCTTGACTGGTAAACGTCACAGTTCTGGTGCTATCGTTGAAGCTGGCAGCTGTGCACTTTTCAAGGTTACTATGATTAGAAAAAGTGCGTCGGGACTAGATGCTCGCTGGGGTAAAGGTCATGCATGTGTGATAAAAAAAGAATAACGGAAACTAGGCAGAAGTCGTTGTCGTCACAAGGCTCAAAACCACGTGATTTGGTTCGTTGGCGCCTTTGGTCTTATCTTTGGCTTACTTTTGTTTTGTTTACAATGAAGTAATATCGATTAGGTAGGTTAAATTTGGCGAAACTCGATGACAGATAATTTAATAGACACGTTAAAGATGTTTGAAAGGTACAGGGTCCGGCAATTGAACTGCTACAAATTTTCGATCGATTACGATGTCATACATAAAAGACAATCGGGCCACCCTTCGTCGTTTTGTTTACTTCGTTTATTAGAAGCAGATTCACATGTTTTGTTTTTGAAAACCATTTAATCTCTGGAAAGCGTTGCGCGGTGAGCAATATGGGTATTTTTGAAATGGGTTTGATAAGTAGATGATGAAAATAGTTGTTTTACACCATTCAGTTCATCAATATTCTCAATAGCCTCGGAATGTACCGCTAGGTCTTTGTCATTCTGACATGGGTCATTGGAAAATCGGTGAAGCTAACACCTACTACATCTCGAGATTAAGATGTTTGCATGGGGTGATTGAATTTTATACAGCAAACTTTTTCTGATAATACCACTGGAGGCCAGTGGGATTTAGAAGCTCATGTTAAAATCTCTTTGAAGTTCTCTAGCAGACCAAGTCGAATACGAGTAAATCCTTTCATGAGCATATTTTTTTTTTAATCTGAAAGATACAAAAATTTCGATTTTTACGCTGGAATACCCCTTTAGGAGTATTTTATACTAAATAATCAGAAAGGGTTATGAGACTGTGTCTTGGGACCAAAGTTGAATATTTTAACAGTTTCGATTTATTAAAAAGAAAGAAAAAGATATGTCCCGATTTTGTCAATGTCCCCATTTTGTCAGCCTAAAATACACCAAAGGGCTAATAAAAACGTTTCGTCACTGTACTCGATAACTCTAGCAATATAGGTATTTTTGGAATGCGCTTGACAAGTAGATGATAAAAATAGATATTTGAAACCTTTTCGAAGCCTAAAATGGCGAATTTCGGTTGAGCAATTCTTCTGAATACCCTAAAAATATGGGTATTTTGGGAACGGACTTGACAGGTAGATGATGAAAATGGATATTTGACACCATTTAGATATCCACGATGGCGACTTTTGATGAGAAATATTCTTGAAAACACCAACCATGTGTATTTTTGAAATGGACGTAACGAGTCGGTGACGGAAATTGATCACTTGGAAGACCAAGATTAATTTTCTATAACTATATCATCACTAATAACTATATCTACTCTATAATTGTCCATTTTGTATAAAATGGCTTCATGCATCGATGTCCGTTATCTACTCGTCAACCTTATTCCCCAAATATCCATATTGTTGAGGTTATGGAGAATTTATCCAAACCGAAAGTCCCCATCTTGGATTTCAAAACGGCTTCAAACATCAATTTCCATCATCTACTCGCCAACTCCATTCCTGGAATATCCATATTGTTGAGGTTATAGAGAATTTATGTTAATCAGAAATCGCTATCTTGAGTTTCAAAATGGCTTCAGACAACGATTTCCATCATCTACTGGTCAACCCAATTCCGCAAATGCTTATATTGTTGAGGTTATGGAGAATTTATCTAATCCGGAAGTCGCCATCATGGATTTTAAAATGGCATCAGGCCTCGATTTCGGCTATCATCTACTCGTCAACCGAAAATAACCATATTGTTGAGGTTTCAGAAAATTTATCTAAACCGGAAGTCGCCATGTCAAATTTTAAAATGACAGACATTTGCTGTCATCTACTCGTCAATCCCATACCGAAAATAACCACTTGTCGACTCTCATGGTAAAGAGGGACAAGTCTGTCTTCACCAGGAGGCGGCATGTAGTGGACTTGAGTGCTTCGTACTTATGCTGCCTAAGCACGACCCCCATCAGCAGAAGACAAAAGTTAAGCCCGTAAGGTATTAAGCCTATTCCAACGACCCTGTCACTTCTAGTTTTCCGATCTGTATAGTTCACATCCTTGAGTACTATGGCTCTAAATTTTCATAACTTTCTCTATCCAGAAATCTCTAGCTAATTGAATGTCGTTAAAATGTAAAAAATAAAATGTGACAACATATAGTCGAAATACAAAAGGCATAATGGTAAGGTTATAGAGGATTTATTTAATCTGAAAGTCGTCATCTTGGATATCAAAATGGCTTCAAACATCGATTTACGTCATCTACTCGTCAACCCCATTCCGAATATAACCATAATTGTGAGGTTATAGAAAATTCACCTAAGCCGAAAGTCGCCTTCTGGGATTTTAAAATGGCTTCGGACACCTTTTATTAGTAACAGTTAGCTAAGAATAAGTTAGACTTCATACTGTACTGTACGTACTCCAATTTTTTTACGAACTTGGCTGGTAAAAAAGAGTTTGTTATTTCGAATTTAGTAAACAAGTCACGTGAATCGAATATTACGTAAAAAATAACTAATAAATAAAAAGTTGCACATCCCAAGCCCGAGACGACAGATCTAGCACTGCTAGATCCCCATCATCGTACGGAAAAACGGTTGTTTTTAGAGACGCCCAACCATTAAACAGTCCTTTTCAGGGCCACCCAAACATTCAAGAAGGAATTAACGTAAATGACTCGGGATAAGCCAAAGCGAATCAAGCGCCATTTTGAGATACTTGTCCAACATATGCTATCGCATCCAATGTAGCACTGGAAACATCCAAATAAATTTATTTTTGTGAGCCCAAATAGTAATAGAAAGCAGATAACTGACTCTTAAATTTCTATGTTAATGGTTAGTTATTAAAAAATAAACTTTGGCGTTGATAGTATGATAAAGAATATCGGCGCACAGTTCGCTTTGGCTTAGCGCAGACCAAACAGAAACTATAAGACACTTTGGAAACCCAGTGTTGGGACAGTTTACCGCTCCAACAGATGTATGCTACGAAAAGTCGTCGAAAAGCCGGCTTGTAGTTTTGTATGCAGGTAATCGCTAAGGAAGAGCCAAAACCAACCATTCTCGCTGTGGAGAATCAGTCAAACGAGCCAAGCCTCATTCAAACAAAACTGACGAGAAAGGAGAACGAAACAGTGCTAAAATTAATTTAACATGTTCCATCTAAAAAAACAACCTGGCCTACCTTTCTTGCTAATCGCTATGAAACGCTACCGAGACAGCCAACGTTATAGCAAGAAATCGCGACCGTTGTTAACCCGATAAGTCGGAAGCGTATCTCCGCCTTGCCATCATCAAATAAGTGAAACGACGAGAGTCAGCAAGTGGTAGCGCTAGCGGCACTTTGGCCGCCCTATAATGAAGGGTCACCATAATTTGGATAGCCACCAGAAATTGGCCGCCCTGTAACAAAGGGTCACCAGAACTTGGATAGCGGCGAAGCACGACTGGAGATCAAATTCGCAATATAAAGTGTTTCCGTTCAGTTCTCCAACTTTACGATCTAGCTTATAGAACAAGCAAGTCAATACGTATAATTATGAATGCGATATAGCGACAGCCGGCACTGAATGTGTAACAATTTTCTTTTCCGTAGGATTGTGTAACCTACACAGTCGGAAGATGATACAAAAATCTATCAAAACTATATCTCGTGTTGATACTTGTTGAATTACACCACAGTTTGAAACGAAAATTGCATTTTCGTATTTGATTCTAATTCGAAGTCATCAAACAATATTTCGTAACGAATATCCGAACGCCTCGATGATGGAGTGGTGGGTATAGGGCCAAGTTTATCATGGCGTTGCTGAAAAGCTACTGAATCTATATTTCAACTTTATTTATTTTTATTCATGTTTATTTGCGGTCCGTGCTTATCACCGACGCCAGAGAGGAAACTCCACTTAAATATCGACCCGTGGACAGGGGTTTTTTTTTGTTCGGGATTTCTTTTATTCAGTTCGTTTGCATAAGCTTAATGGAGCTAATTGCTTTATTTTATGTTTTGAATTTCTTAAAACTAGAGGATTACAGTTTGAATTTTTGTTTGTATATTCAAGCTAAGCGGAAGAATTTTGCAGCTAGGAATACAGTTCGATAATAAAAATTCCATAATTCGAGGAAATAATTGAATTGTATTAAAAGTAGGGGTTATTTTTAGGACTACTAGTGCAGTTTCACATTATTTATCAAGAACCATTATTGAATTAAAAAAAACTACAGAATGGTTTCTCTGCATAGGAGACCTATTATGGATGGGAAATACATCAATCACAACGGGGATTACAACTTTTACAGAGGGCAAACATTTCAACATTGATCGGAGTGGCATCAACCGAATCAGGAACAGAGGAGCGAGGACGAATATCGATGACAGGGAAAAGGAGAATAAAACGACATCAATTACAGCCTTCAACATCACGAACTCAGAAACCGAACGGTTCTCCTCGGGTGCCCAGGGAAATAATTTAAAAGGGACCAGTCGAATATTTGTTCAGTGTTAACACAAATTAATGCTTGAGGAGTCGAATATGCAGGTGAAATACGCATTGTTTGGTTTGAGAGGGATGAGGATTAGGAGTGGCAGTGATTTTTGCTGTGTTGGATCACATTTATACGTTTATATGTGAAACACATATATTTTTTCATACGTTTTATATAAAAAATCCTAAATTTTTTCGAAGCTATCAAAAAATTTGGAGACTTGGTGGAGCTAGAGATTATTATACAAGGATTCAAACGAAAAGTTTTTGGATTCCTAAAAAATGTTTTTAAAAATATTATGTTATAAAAATGCTCATATTTAAATTTTTCTTTAAAAAATAACATTTTTCAATTCACTACTTTATCGATATAAAATTTTATTTTGCGACTTTTTATAGTGTACTTGAACTCTACAAAGTTTCAAAATTTTCCAATCCGAAAGTTATGAATTTTCATACCAAACGTATGAAAAATACGTTCAAATTCTCTGAAATGGGGCCCATTTTTTGATGCCGTTATCCAGTTTTAATTCCAACATCGCGAAAATAACTGACACCAATAATGAGGATTGATGTGTTGTTTGAAAAATTGTAAATTTTCAGCCAAAGGTTGATCGACAGGTATTGGAATATTTATGGTGTTGGTTCTGTGGCCTTCGACTGGCATAGCCTTTTCGCACTAGTTAGGAAGCTTTCATGGCTGACTGGTAGAGTAAACAAGATCAATTATCATCGAGAAGACAAGTCCATGCCGTATCGTGCGAATTGTAGACTCCCTTGATGTCGGGAAGAGTTCCGCAATATTCTCAAAGTTTTCGGTACCCAACCCATTCCCAACCAGTGCTGCATTAAGTTGAATCTCTGGTTGAAGAGTCATAACAGATTTTTGGTGCTTGTTCTCAAATTCCTAAGACCGGAAGCTGTTTGACTTTGTGTCAAAGTTTTCTAATTTTAAGCCTGCACTAGGAGTCTCTTCTGTCTATAGTTTCTAGGGCCAGTAAAACAGTTCCCCATTGGATATCTTCATGAGCCAAGAGAACATAATGATTTGTCGTGGCAAGCGTTTTTCAGTACTCCTACAATTGCTTTAGATGCTTCGGGTACTGTTGGTATAGGGAGCATGGTAATAGATCATGATCATGACTCTTTCCACAATAGGCGCACTTTTCAGCACTCTCAACGTAAGAGTCATTCTCATGATTTTCTGTGCAATTGTCACCACATCGAGCTATATTCAACAATGACCCATTCGCATGTATTCAGTTTAATGCTGCAATGCATGACACGCGCTTTCGGAATTAACGAGTAGATGCCAAATATCGATGTGTCAGTTCATTTTAAAATTCAAGATGGCGACTTTCGGTATAGTGGAATTCTCTAAAACTCCTGGAGAGAGAGGTGGAGGGGCTGGTCAAAATACCAAATAGGTATTTTTGGAACGGGCTTAGCGATAGATGCCAAATATCGATGATTGAGGCCACTTTGAAATTCAAGATGGCGACTTTCGGTTTAGTGGAATTAGCTAAAACATGAGCATAGATGAAAACCATAGAAAGTGACTAAAATGCTACTGCTGGTTGTGACATTAAGTGAGTAACGATTTATTGACTTGTGTATGATTTCATAGTAATTGACATCCCATTAAAAGAAAATTTCTTTTACGTTTCTTCATATCAGTAGAGTTAGAAACATTGGTGGGTAAATGAACTCGCATCTCAGTCAAACCAGCTGTTTTAGCCATTTCACGTTTTTCATGGTTTTTCGGATTACCAGTGTTCTAGTTCGGATAAAAAATGTTAAAATGATACGAAAACAAAAACTGTCTTCTCGGTTCATTAATTCAAATTGTGTACAATTTAAAAGCTTGTCATTTAAATTACTAGCTTTGTTCTGGCAAATATCTAGCATTGATCTCGTGCCCTTACGGGTCATGAGCGTGAACAACCTCAGTGCTGGCGGTGGGTGTTGATTTTGAGGAACCTGACGCAGCTTTTGCCATTGTCAATATTATCTGAACAGCTGCCACAAATTTAGCAATTGGTGGATAGTGTAAAGAATAATTTTTGTAGTGGTACTATCGCATCTTGTTTTGTACTGCAGGGTCTGGTAATAGAAAAAAGGTTGGTTTCCTCGGGTTCTCACCACAAAAAAGCTCCATTTGAAATACCAGGAAGAAGTTTCTAGATGTGCTCTTTGCAATGCATTCCACTTCCATCAAATATAACATGAATCTTTTAATGGCCACGGTGCAGTAAGTATTGTTAGATCTTGAAACCGAACATTCATTTTCGCATCGTCATGATAATTACTATCTTCATGTTCCCCACGACAAGATTGAAAATATCAGTTTTTTTTTTGTTCTGACAAGGCATACAATATAAAAGTAACAGTTTTATTTACTATTGAATAATGTGGCTAACCGCCGTTTCAAGGAGCCGAAACAGCAACCCGCTTCGCTGTGGAAGATCAGTTGAACGTGCCAAGGCCGAACGAGCCTCCTCCACAGCTAATGGTCGCCAAATCATAATCTGAAATGTTAGGATCAGCCTTGATTTTTCGAATGACTTTCAGCCGTCGTTGACGAAACACGGTCTCGACTCCGACGCTTGGAAGCAGTTGTGAAGGTTGCCTTAAACTTTTTCGTCACGTGAGCAACTGTACTGTGAACACATTTCTAAACGATCCGACTTTGTTGACGTCGTCTTAGTCGGGCGACCGACTCCATTTTCGACTCTGCATAGATGAAAGAAGAATAAAAAGGGACACGATTCTCGTTCCAAGTAGGTATGCATTCTTAACGACTTAAAAATCATGCGCTTTTTTGCGGTAAATTTTACATAAGGCAATGATTTTTGTTGTCCTCACACTAAAAACCGGACCACCGCATGCAATTATACCGTTGGCTCATTTTTTTCATTTTACGCCTTTCAACCATAGCCATTTGTATTTGAACCTTTTTCCCCGCCCCGCTTCACAGTGACCATGCCTACTTTGATGGCAGTACGTCATGCGTGTGTGACTTCACCTGACTGGCGATGATGGTGGTGTTGGATTGTGATAAATCACGACTGTAATTACTTCGGCAATTAGGTTACAGCCACCTGTCACCGGTTGAGGTTGGCAATTCGGATTCAATGCGGCGAAAACTTGTGTTTGATTACGATTTGCGTTATTATTTACCATAAATTTCTCGTTAATTAGCGTGCGATGATAAGCGTGACAATCGGTCAATATGCAGACAGCCGCAAAGCGCCACTGGATCCGGTCATAATTCGTTTTAATTCGACTCCGATTCGCTTAATTCGGGGCCAATTGTGGATCGCAGTTCCGATTTCGATACGAGCGCTTCATCAATTTGATTGATAGGACACAATCGAAAATAAACTGAAGTCGGTGCTCGTTGAGTTTTATTTTGTTTTCAGAGAAGCGCCCAGCATTTATTTTGCATTCAATTGGCGCCGTTGTGCAACTTTGTACTGCTGTCTCTCTCTATCTGCCCGTTGACATTCACTGGTGGCGAGGTAGGAAACTGCAGCTTTCACTTTCCAACAACGTGGGTATCATTTATTTGATTCGACTCTGAACTCCAATTCAGTTGCTAGTTGCTCCCATTGAGTTCGAGCTCATTATTCGTGAGTGCCATGTTCGTCTACAATCAACGTTAATTATCGCCAATTTTGGTGAGGTTCACAAGCCGCAAAGGAAAGGGCTGTGCCTCCGCCTGTCCCCCAGCCAAAGCCAGAAGACAGGTGCCCCGAGGATTGCAGTTGCAACAACGTAACAAGATGTAAATACTTTCCATAATAAGGCTATTGTTCCACGGCGTAGCATAGTTACTTCTCGCTTGGCATGTGGTTTGCGGAGGTGTCAGTTTCTGCTGCTGGTATTTCTTGCGAAAACCACTGTTGGAAAGAGGGTGTGAATTGATTAACCGTGTAACAAACCCAATTAAGTGACTTTTTGTCCTCCCGGCATCATCCCGGTAGAGATGGTCAGATTGTGAACATGTCACTTGTTTGATTAACTTTAGATTGTCATTGACGAAAAAGATGAAAAAAAATGATCCGAGGTGGCTTCCTGGTAGTAACTTTAAACCTGTTCAAAAAAAAAAATCAAAGCCTAGACCATCTCTAAAACCATCCACCAAGATACGAGAAAGTGACTCTATTAAATCAGTGGATACCAAGTTTCAGCACGTTCCTTCTTGCAGTGTGAGACATTTTTTCGCCAACCGAGTCTGCCTTAGGGGGCTGCATGCAACCCAGCCAGCCACCGACAGATGAAGAGGCTTTTCCCCGATGTTTGACACTTGACAACGACAACCGACAACGGCGACGGTGGATGATGCCGGTGGCTGCGAAAAGCTGGTCGTCGACGACGTCGTTGTCATCGTCGTCGTTGGGATTTGCATATCGCAAACGCCAAACTCAAGCAACTGTTCCAAGTGTCCCTCAGGGAGAGTAGTCTGCCCTGCCGCTTGTCGTCAACGGCCGGTGCCGGTGCGGTCGGAAAACTATAACTGCTATGAAAAGTCACGTTTCCCGGGGTGGGGTGATGATATCGGTCCTGTACAGCCGGCGAGGAATGCAATGGGAATAATATGGGGAAGAGTTCCATTGTGTTTTACTTTTTTTTTGTCGTGAATAACTAGTGCTGTGTCTGACTGATGAATGGGCGAGTTTGAAGTGTTCGTGGTTTCTGAACTAAAGTCATATCTTCTTAGACACAGTTACACTTCTAGTTTTTTTATTCGAAGTTAAGGTTTATCCTTTCCACGTTGCCTTGAGTGTAGCTGATAGTAAGGCGAGGACATTCTGTAACTTGGGATTGTAAAATTTCACAGGGAAGCATTCTTTGACCGTTGCTCAAAACCTTTTCATCAACGATTTTATTCATGTTTACAGCTGTGTGCTGATGTGATATTTAAGAAACGCAAAATTGTATAATATTGCAGAGGATTTCAGAAAGTTTACTGGATTTTTTTTAAATCTCAGGGCAGCTCAAAAAATTTGAAATTGTTCGAATATAACTAGAAAAATAGTTTCGGAAGATTTCATAAAACGTCATCAAAGACTCCGATTTCCCAGTTCAAATCTCGCATATCCAACTCGTTCGGACCATATATGATTTTTTCAGATCTAGGATAATCTAGCATTACAAAGATTTCTCAGCTACTCAGAATTGTGATATTCTGTCTAAAGCAAGCAAACAACAAGTCTTAAAAAGGTCTACCGCGTCTACATGCCCGTGCACAAGGTTGAGATCGACGGTGTAGTCATCAATTCGATGTTGCCATGTGCTGATCTACTGAAGCAGGAACTGTGTTAACTGCGGAAAACCGTGTAAAAAGCCGTAATTCGTGTTCATATATTTGTTTAACAAATTGACGAATTTACTAAAATCATCATAGCAAATCCAACGGCCGCTGATCAAAATTTTGCAAAGGTTTCACAGGAATCGGATGAATTGCAGTAATTTAAAACAGACAAATTCCAAAATAAATTTTCCCAGCAAAAAAGAAGTCAGAGCGATATGTTCTCTTCCACATTTATTGCTTCTAACTAGTTTGGTGGGTGTCATCAATGCAATCAGTTTGCGATATTTCTAAATAATTGTTCTCACTGGTCTGACAATATTGCTGAATATATTGTGTGAAAGTACACAGAAGTCTTGAAGGTAGAAAAAATAATCATCCTAATGATCGCTAACAATCCTTCCTGGCTGGATTGTGTGATGATTGTTTTTATTTGACTGATACCGCACGGAAGGTCAAAATACCCGCAATCAGAAGAAGCATGATGAAGAAAAGCAATATTTTCTATTTTGCAAATACAGTTCCGATTTTATCAGCTTTTTGACCCGATGTTGTCAGCCTCCTATGAAAATTTATAGTTGGTAGTTTGGTGGGCTCTAGCAGACGAGCCAAGCTAAATTCGAGTAAATCCTTTTTGCAAATTTAATCTAAATAAATATCTAGGAACTAAGGAAAAATATTTTAAGAACTTCGGTTTATAAAAAAATAGAATGGAAAATATATGTTCCGATTTTTCCATCGTCCTCGTTTAATCAGCCTAAAATTCACCAAGGGGCTGGTAAAAACGGGGTTTTATTGTATTTCAAACATGTTTTCATCATTGTTAGCATTTTGAAAACAGCAGGTTATTTTCGACAGACATATATGCGAATTGGAATGATTGGAGACCTCATACAATGCGAAACCGCATATATCATTCGCATATTCCCTGTATTCGAAGGCTTTTTTCCAGATCAAGCAGAAGTAGCTTTCGGGTAAATTCACAATATATCACATTGCATAAAATGACGCGAAGTGATGTGCAATAAGGTGAAGAGAAGCGACACGAAATAACTTGAGTTGAGATGATTCGAAGTGAAGTGAAATGGTGCAAAGTGAAAGAATGTTACGTGGAATGAAAAGAAGCGCAATGAATTGATACGAAATGACGTGAAGTGATTTGAAGCAAAGTAATATGAAGTGGGGTGATGTGAAGTGACAATAAATTGAGATAAAGTGAAGTGATATACAGGAAAGTGACGCGAAGTTACGTGAAATGAAGTGATGTGAAATGTATTGATGTGAAGTGGCGTGAAATAAAGTGACATAATGACATGACATGATGTGACGTGACGTGACATGACACGACGTGACATGACATGACGTGACGTGACGTGACGTGACGTGACATGGCGTGACGTGACATGACGTGACGTGACATGACGTGCACTTTAGAATTAAAATTTACATGAGTTTTAGATATGCGTGTGGCATCACCAGACGTGACTACAATTTCGTGCTAAAAGCTTGCTTGAACATGTTTAGACTGGTTCTTGTACTTAACGGGTTACATACCTTTTTCCGCGAAAAATGTTAAAGTTTGAATTTACGTAAAGGCATAAAGCAATGATTTCATTACATCAAACTTATAGTGTTTTGGTAAACATTTTTCAGTGAAATAAACAAGCATAGGTTTACGGTGATCACGATTGAAGACCAATAGATCACCTAAAATCCCAAAACTCAAAAAAATCTATTAGTTCTTGAGTATTCCTTGTGCCTTAACGATTAGTTGTGTTATATAATTTTTTTCTGCATTCGGGAACGTTTTTCCTAAAAAATCGCTGCATTAAGCACTAAAAATTGCATTAAAAAATTATCATCCACGAAATAAAAATTTATGTATAAAAAAGGAATCGTTAAGGTACGAGAAAAATTAATTACGATCGATTGAAAAAAAATTCTCGGATCTGTAAAAAAGTTTGGGAAAACATTCTCAAAGAGCTGTACTTTCAGATAAAGTAATAACAAAAACTCGATTTTTTGAAAAATAAAAAGGTATGCAACCCCTTAAGTAATAGAGCAAGTCGCTTAACTATCATATCGTAACCATAAAAATACCGAGAAAAAATGCTTTTTGCCTTTCTCCTATAGAAAGGTTATGCAATCACTCTGAATATTAACAACAAAATCCCGGCCCGGAGGGGCGTCTGTCATATACCATTCGACTCAGTTCGTCGAATTCGGCAAATGTCTGTGCGTGTGTGCGTATGTGTGTGTGTGCGTGTGTATGTATGTATGTGACCAAAAATAAGCACATCGGTCACTCAGGAATGGCTGAACCGATTTTTTCAAACTTAGTCTCAAAAGAAAGGTACAACGTTCCCATAGGCTCGTCGCTGTTGTGCTATCTTATGACAAGCGCCATTTAGCACATTTCGAGAAAAACGATTTTTAAAGTTTGATTGAATATCTCGAAACTTAGAAATTAGATAAACAATTCAAAGAAGACAATTGATGCTCCTATCTAATCTGTATTAATCTCTCAAATATTACGAATATCGGTTGACTATGTTGCCAGCTTTTACTAAAAATGTAAACAAAAGTCACACTCACACGTGTCATAGTCGTGTATTAAGGGCAAAATTTGTATGGCGTGTCATAATCGCGCATGGAAAATTTTCCATAGAAAAAAATCATCAATTATTTACTTTTATTCATATCTTTGGTTTCATTTGGTCTATAAACAATCGGTGAGATGCATTTTGAAGGAAATGTCAGGGAATCTATAAAAAAATAATTATTTTTGGTTACAGTGTTGCCAAATATACTAAATTTTCAATTTAAAGCTTAAATTGCAGTTTTATCACAATTCGTGTATTTTTATTTTGAAAATTTTCTCCACACAGCCATTTGAAGCAAAAAATTAAAAATTTCTCAGCACTTTTCTATCTATATCTCAGTAACCAAGAAGAATGTCAAAATTCTAAAAACGCCATGTTGTAGAGATTTTTTGGAACTCAGTTTACCCTAAAATTGCGTGTGTCATAAGATAGCACAACAGCGACGGGCTGCTATTGAATTTCATTAAATTCCGACTTCCGGTTACGGAGTTACGGGTTGCGAACACACAGCAAATTCACATTTTTGCCTTTCTCCTATAGAAAGGTTATGCAATCACTCTCAACATCGTCAACTTAATCCTAAAACTTTTTGACTTGTATTCGTTTTCTGTATTTTACGGCGAGGGGTGCCCCCTCTCCCCCACATCACTCACCACCTTTTCCTAAATCGCCCCTCCCTTATCATGTGTACCCGAATAAAATTTTCTAGTTCCTCCAGAATAAATTTCCCTAGTGGGTCTGAAAAACCAGTGAAAAATTTGGTTTGAAATGATTTTGAGTTGAGAAACTAATTTAAATTTTTAAACAAGTTGAACATTTTTGGTGGGGTCCAACCTCCCGAACCCTCCTCCTGGATCCGCCGCTGATGTCAAGTGTTTTAGCGTCGACACATAGCAACTCAAGTTCGAAGCTGTCGATTAATTGTACGTATGTGTAAATCGCACTGAATATGTAATAGACATTTCACCCATTCCAGCCATGGAATCATAGTTTGGATAAATGAGAAAGGCACAATTGCACCACCAGGTGGATTAAAACGGGTTTTTCGTATATCTCTGCGGGGAATGGGTTAATAATAATCAGTTCCAAAGGGTCCACAATGTGGTACCAGTACAATACTGCGAAGTTTTAATTCCATCAATGACGACTTAGCACGCGTTGTTAGGAGCATGATACATTGGACATCAGCCTGCTAGTAAAGACTGATCCAAATGTAAGCGCGTCTACTTCTATCTACTAACCAATTCTTAAACGATTATAGATTATCAGACTGAGTGATTTACGAGGCCATCGTCTTACCCTCTGATACGCTAGCCTTAAATATAGTTTCATTTAAACTTGAATGTCACGCAAAAGAGCCGATTTGCGGGGTATTACAGAACCGTTAACAGTTTCCTAGTGCCAGAGCAAGAAAATGGAAGTTGAACTTTTTCTCCGCATCTACAAATCGCCTGCCAGATCAGAAAATTTATAGCAAATTTTGACATTATATTTGTTCGAACATTCTCATTATGTTTACTTATTTTGACATAGCATCTTCTACGCCCTGTAAACGTGTAGTTACCATGAGATTGTCATTTGGTTAGCTTCTGAAAACTTTTTTTTGAATATCCATTGTTGTAACTAGAGTAAATAACACAGAGCGTTTCTACTTGCTTTATGAATCGTATGTGTACAAATAAGCGAAATTCAAATGCAGCAGGTAGTCCCTATTCCTGAAGAGGGGAATTTGTTGATAGTCAAAAAACTTAGGCTTCCGGTTAAATTTGTCCAGTTCCATCGTATACGGAATGTAGCACTTATCACCTCCCATTTAACAAAATTAAGCTTGTAGATGGAAACATTCCTTGTTGACTACTTCTAAAATATTAACATATTAACGGAGCTCCTAGACTGTGTAGATAAAAAGAATAGACTATCGAATTTTAGGTGTTAAAACTCACTAGGAGGAATTGTTCCAACACCAGGTTAAAGCCCTTAATGTGCTTAAAATCATTAACCGTTGTGTATCCGACGCGGTACCCGGGTACCTTTTTAGGTTTCAATTAATAAAATTCCCATGTTTTATCCATAGCTGGAAATCGAAACTTTGCGACATCTTAGAACTTCACTAAGTCAAGCTTTTGGGTTAATAATATTGTTGATATAGTAAGGGAGGGAGTTAGGAGGGGCTCCTGAATTTTTTTACTACGTAACAGGCCGACGTGGGTACCCGGGTACCCACAAAACTGAAATACCAATAACTAAGGTAATTTCCAACCTATTTTGATGCTTTTGGGTGTTTTGGATTCAGGAACTCATCCGCTTTTGGACGTGGTAAAAATGAATCGGGTTACTTCATTCGGTTTCCGGGAATCCGGATTTCCGGAAGCAGGTTCCAGTACTGGGATACTATTTGTGAACTTCAATGGAATACTGGCAATATGGGTATCAAAATTCTTGGAATTGTATCAGTAGGCTGTATCTCGTGGTTTTGGAACCATTTGGTGATTTGACCCCGGAACGGACATTCCGGAGCAGGTTCCCGTGGGGCCGTGAGTGGCCATTCCATTCCAATTCCATTTTTTAAATTGCCATAGGGTCCCGTAACAATAAATAACAGACTTCCGAGACAATTTGAAGAGTTTTGATACTAATATTGCTAGAACATTATTAAAATTTACAAATCATACCCTAGTACTGGAACATTACCCCGGAAAATCCGGATTACCAAGAACCAAATCCATTCATCAGGTTCAACTTTACAGAATCAAAAAGTGGACGAGTTTCTGAATCCAAAACATCTAAAAGTGTCCAAATCGGTTAAAGGAAGCCATAGTTATGAGCATTTCAAATTGTGGGTACCCGGGTACCCACGTTGGCCTGTTAAAGGTGTTTTTTTTTGTTGGGCACATAACTGTTAAAGACCTGACAAAAAGGTATTCAGCCGTAACCGAAATCACATATGTTTACGTTGTTGGTCAGACCTGAAACAAGTAAACGCGGTTATCAGCGATCAGCTCCCCACGTTAGAGGAGCGCTTATATGTACCTGCACGAGACGTGGAGATTAACGGTGTGGTCACCGAAGTGAGTGTGAAGCCAGTTAAGATACTTGATTGCGACCAACTAAAATAGTCATTCCATGGAATTTATCTTTGCAGGCGGAGAGGGTCTTCCAGTCTGTTGCCATCCGGTCATGTTCGTGACACATAAATGATATTAGTCAAAATTGTTTCAATTACTGCCAAATTTCCTTGTAAATTGCTTCTAAAATATTAACGGAGATCGTAGACTGTATATTGCAATGTCAATCAGAAGGAATCACCAATCGATGTTCAAATTGATAAGACACATTTTAACATGGTACATGCACAGAACCAAAAATAAACAACCCAACGAAAGATCTATTCCGAATGGTTGGCCTCAGCAGCAACACCCTGCGAGAGGTGAAATCACCACCAATACTTTCCAGCACAGCTCCATTAAACCGATGCGCTCTCGTGAACTTACACTCAACTCTCGTCCATTAAAAATAGCAAAGCCGTTGGTAATAAAAGTAAAGAAAAAAAACACGGGTAACCTTCCCAGAGGGCTCAAAACTGTGACTGGCAGGAAAGGTAGACAGGAAAAGGTTATAATACCTGCCGACACACCGGTATGGGACTAGCTCCCAAGACAGCGAGCTGAGGAAGGAAATAGAAATCTACAAGACAGCATACCGAAAGACTGGAAAAGGTAAGCCGCCGGCATTGGAAACGCACACATACTTATACACACATACACGTACATACATTTCTGAAAAGTGTGAGCTACACTTCCCCGGAGGCGCTTCGTTGCAATCTATTGTTTGGGTGTTGTACCCTTTTCCAAGGTCACACCACATGGTCGACTGCTTTCCCGCTCGGGTCTTCTTCCCTCGAGATGGAACTTAACCTCCATCTGGAAGCTTCAACAATTTGGAATTAAATGGTACAGAAGTATTACAATAACTACTCTAAGTTTCATTCGTCGACATAAGGGTTGATAATTGCGATTTCACTGCACGGTCTTCCCTGTTTGCAGCATTCAACCGGAACTCTACTAAGGCAAGCCCACTCAACAGTGATAATGCGATTACAATTCACCATAAGTTCAACCAGCAGCATCATAGCACCACCCGGACTGCGAGTGAACATTTCCTTGTTCAAGCGAGTCTCAAATTAAAAAAAAAACAGTTGAGCGAAGAAAACCGGTTGACCGGCGGCAAGCAAGCAAAAGCCGTAATAACGTTGCAGTAAATAAGTCAGTGAGTGAGTAAGCTGATACTGAAACGCAAACAACAACCAGCCCAACGTTGGGAAGTCCCGTGCTTTTTCTCGCAGTCCAGATAGTTCAAACCAGACCAGCTGCTTCAGTACTGGTCGGAAAATCTGTGACAGGACCAGAGCTGGTATTTTTCCCGTTGTTCTTTTGCGTAAAGAATGTTGAAATGAAAATTCCTGAAAGTCGATAATCACATCAAATCGCGACCATTTCATGCATTATAAACATCAAAATTACACGAATCAAATAGATGGATCTTCTTTGTCCAAGGCGCTTCCACTGGGATGCACAGAAAAAATGTTTCAAAATCGTCCAACACGGGTCCAATAATGGACGGTTGTTGAATGATTTGTTGGATGTCGTCCAACGTTGGTCCAACGAACGTCGCTCATGGCTGACCTTTTCTCAGGAGGTTTATTATTGTTGTATGTCATTTGATTTTGAAAGAAACATTTCACTCAACATAATTACCACCTTCCACAAACTTTCATCAAAATCATCAGCGCTGGAATACCCAGAACACGTCACTACACTGCCGTGGCCAAAACTAATAACAAAAAAAAAACGCGGAAAAAATACTTCAACGCGATTTTCCCAAACAAAATACGGCAACTGAAAATATATTTTCGTACACATGATATCGTAGCTAACTGCGATTGATCTGCTTTTGTTTCCTCGTTTGTCAAGGCACAGGATTGGTATTTTGATTGTTTGAAGATTGTTTATATTTCCAAAATGAAGTCAAGTGACTTTTCATTATTGCACATTTGCGTGATGAATTGAATGGTGTAGTTAGTTTTGAATTAGGTGCATACAAAACGAAGGAAAGTTGAAGTTTAGAGACACGGTATCTTCGACCTGGTACCCAGTACAACAAAAATCAATCAACACAAGCGTTGCATAATTGAATAAATTCGTTTTCGCGTGTCATCGATATACACGTGTAATCAGCGGATAACTTCAATCGTGAGATATTCGTGTTCTGGAAAAATTGTAAGTGAAAATGAAGTCTATGTTTATGAAATACTTCAACCGAAACAGCGAAAAGCTCCCTGTAGAAAGTTCCTTTCGATTTCCTTGCGATAATTGAATACTTTACGGTGACGTCACAAATGAACTCGAGTGTTCATTTTGACAGTTCGCTTGTACTGCTTACATGGACTTAGAAAATATCTTTGAAATTTCCTTCGAACGAACCTAGTCGTCCACAAAATTTTCTAAGTCCATGTAAACAGTACTAGTGAACTGTCAAGAAAAGTGAGGTTAAATGTGTCAGTAAAGAACCTAATACCACAAAATGTCAACACACTTTGTGGTATTAGGTTTTTGAACAAGCCTTTGGCTTCGATAGAACAAAGTTCATTCGTGAATTATGAGGAGCAGTAAAAGCATGCAGAAGTTTTGCTGACTTAACAGGGCAGTTTTAGTCAAAAAACGCTTTTAATCCACCTAACAGTGTGATGAGACATTTCTTATAACTTTCATCACTCTCTTCGGATATTATATCGTTTGAGAACATTTAGAACTTGATGCTTTGCGATGTTTTTGAATACACATACTACATGGGATAGTGGCAGGACTCAGAGAATCGCTCAAATCAGCATAGGACAACATCAGTGCTAGAAATCTCAAACCAAATCAATGGGAAAGCGAAAAAATGACCCATAAAATAGACATACAAACGAATTATTGTTACTGCTCTGTTAATAAAATATCTAAATTGTGGTGGGAAAACTGAATTTTCCTAAAGGGGTTATATATTGTACTGAGCCAAAAAAATCGAAATTTTTTTTGAATCGATTTGAAGCTTATACTTTACTCAAATTTCCAACGCGACTGAGAACTAAGAAATCAACGCTTTTTCTTGAAAAGGGCGATACTAGCAGTAATACCATTCAAAGAAAATCAACAGTGAATATTTCCAGACTTGGTTTTATTTCCTATTTAAGAACTATTGTGTTTTTTGCATCCTAGATTGCATGATTCAGTGATCGAAACCCAAAACTTCATAAAGTATTTGAAATTATTAAATTAAAATTTATTTTTGCTATATAAATCGACAAAATGATAGTATCGCCCCTTTGGCCCACCTATCAACATTGAAGTATCGCCCTTACGTTTTTTACAATAACTACCGTCTTACACCACCGATTTCGTCCGGGTTTTTTCAATAGCGATCATTGTTACTATTTACAGCTGGTATCAGCTTGATAATCCTAAAACAATACGAAGAAAAAAAAACAGTTTCGCCCTGTTTGTTTGCATGGAGCGTGGAGGGTAAAACTTTAAATAAACAAACAAAAATACAGTTTCGCCCGTTGTATTTTTTGCTGTAGTTTAAGAAAGCAATATCGTAGAATCCAAATTTTTAGGTTAATTTGTTGAGTTTCAAAACCCTCATTCGCATGTATGAAAAAGCCTTATGTTTACATTTGTACGTATCGCCCTTTTCACATAAAAGCGTTGAAATGAAATTGCAGCTCCTGATATCACGCTAACTCTGAAGTGCATGCGTGCATAGTTCCAAATTTTACTTCGACATCGACTTTTTCTAAAGGTGACTTCCCAGTAGTATCCTTGATTTGAATTATTATCGCTAATCCTAATGCCAAAGAACAAATGAAAACCTCTCGAAAACGAATTGTTTGGGAAAATCATTACTGAATTTTTCATTTTCACGAATCTTTTCGATAACCTTCCGTCACTTGCGTTAATGCACTGGGTGCACAGTGCTCTGAAAATCTAGCGAAATCGTCTTAGGGCACCAACGGGTCTAATTCAAAGCTATCTGCGCGGCGAGTTAAATCTGTAAAGAATACTAAAAATTAATTTCTATTCCATAATTTTCAGTTCAGCAATTCGAGAGATCGTGCTCACCGCAAGCCATGAAAAATAGACTACGTTGTGAAGCGATGGTCACTATTTATTAAAAAATCACGGTTAAATAAAAAATTAAACTATTAAAAAAAATTCAAATAGTTTATAATTTTCACAAACTTATTAGGAAAAATAAGCTTTCGTAATATTGTGTAGGAAAAAGCTGAAAATTTCAGTATTTTCTCTATCTGCAACATATAAACCCTTAAGTATACCAATTAATTGGAATAGGTTCGAGAAATTTTGGAAGAAGTCTATAAAATAACCCCTTGAAAACTACCTAAAAATTGTTGTAGTTCGATGCAATAAAAAAATCTCCAAAAATGAAATGTACCTATTAATGTGAAACACAGTGAATTATACATACAATAAAGACCCAATTTTATCAGTCTCATGGCGTATTTTAGGCTGACAAAATGGGGACATTGACTAAATCGGGCAATTTTTTTTTTCTTTTTAATAAACTGAAGCTGTTAAAATATTCTTCCTGTCCCTTGATGTAGTCTGATAGCTATTTCTGATTATGATGAACTTTTTATATTTGCATATTTCCATCTTCATGATAAGGAAAACAAGAAAGGATTTACTCGAATTCAGTCTTGTTTGTCTGCCCATCAAACATATGTTCATATTTGGCTGATAAAATCGGGGTTTCAATGTATTATAATAGATATTCAGCATTGGAAAAAGTTTCTTGTGAACGAGTGTAGAACGACTTTGTTTCTACTTACTTGAAATCAGCGGCGTAGCCAGAAATTCGGTTTGGTGGGGGTTTGGTGAAAATCGATCTTACTGTCCAAACGGTATAATTCCGAAATCGTAATTTTTGAAGTTTTAAAATTATGCAGAATTCTTTTTTCAGAAATTAGTAACAGAGTTCGTGTCTTTAGCGAATTTGTTGAGACTTTATTGTAGTCATGAATATTAACCTGAGAAAATTCACCATAAATACTTCTTGGACGATATACCGTCAAAATTATTTTATCAAATGATGCGTTCAATGTTCAATACAATGGTGGAAATGAATATTACATGTTCAGTACGATTTGCACATACATACAATGGATCGACAGCCACGATCTTGAAATACTATGTGATACTGAAACATCACTTGAAACCAGCGGCGGATCATGGAAAAAGATCCGGGAGGTCCAGGTCCTGCCGAAAATTTTGAACTTGTTAAGAAATTTTAAACTAGTTTTAATTTTAAAGTAGCAACCCCTCACTGCATACTCCCTCCGGGCCGGTATGATTGTCGATTTTTAGAGTGATTGCATAACCTTTCTATATGAGAAAGGCAGAAATGTACCAAAGTCCAAAGAAGTCAATTTTTGTCAAACATCTTAATGTTTCATGCATTTTAAAGTCATTTGGCATCAAAAATACAAATTTGATTTTGAAAATTTTTCATTTCAGTTTATATGGGAATTTGCTGTGTGATTGCACTCTTCAACTCGTAACTCCGGAACCGGAAGTCCAATCAATAAAAAATTCAATAGCAGCCGATGGGAAGGTCGTACCTTTCATTTATGACTAGCTTTGTGCAAATCGGTCTAGCTATCTCTGAGAAACAGAGGTCACATTTTTTTTCCACATACACATACATACACACACAGATATTTCCCGATCTCGACGAACTCAGTCGATCATATGACACTCGGCTCTCCGGGTCAGGATTAGATTGACGAATTTTAGAGTGGATGAGGAAGGCAAAAACATTTTTAGCAAATGTTGAAAGTTATGCATTTTTTTGGTGAGCAGTTCTATGTTTCATAGACATTAAATCAATTTTAACTTCGCTTCCTATTAAATAAAGACCCTTATTACAGTACATTTCTACAAAAACGAGCTCAATTTGAAAATAAATCTGAGGATTATGATTGATTACAGAACGCTGGAATTTTCTATTGGAATGTTTTCAGGCAGGAATTTGATATTGATGCTATTAGACAACTGTGAAATCACGACCAATAGATCAGTTACATTTCATGACCCCATTCCGACAATTTATCAAAAGTCCTCATGACGTTTACAACAACAGGTTATCAATCTACGGATCAGATAGTTGTTATTGTAGTATTGAATTAAATCAGTCTGCATCAATAAATTTTCAACTTCAAACCAATAATATTTTTTTTGTGGTGGTGGGGGGGGGTTGTATGGTGTTAAACCCCAAAACCTTCTCTTGGCTACGCCGTTGCTTGGAGTTATTTATTTCGCTTTTCATTTTCCGATATGTTTCAGATCGATCCGATGGTTATAAGTTAGAAAAATTGCAGTCAGAAGGTTCGCACAAATGAACATTTTTGTACTGATAAGTTATCAAGTTCCTTCCAGACAACTTGGAAGTGTTCGGTGATTATTTCTAGCGGTTGTAGATAGTAAAATGAAATACAAAATTCGTTTTATCGAAATAATGTTTAGCTTATTTCAATGGATTATTACTATATTGAACAACATATAGGCGACAAAGAGTAATCAACAAACAACAAGCCATAACTTTTAAAGTATTCAAAATAGATATTTGAAATCTTCAGTAAAGTTATTCGCAAAAGTAAGAGCTACAAATTTGCTGAAGGCATCATTTCGATATAATCACTTCCAAGAAAATTTGTGAAAATATCTCACTCATAGGGGGATTAATCAGCAAAAGCATAATACCAAAAGAAAGGGCATATTACCTCCAGTAAATTCTCCGAAGATACTATTGACCTAAAATAAGCCGTTTTGGCATTAATAATTGATTACATGTTTTTGGTCATATTTCTGGCAATGGGAAATGATAAAAATCTTTCGTCCGCATTTAATGATAAATATCTCTTTTGATAATAGTCCGATTTCAACAATCCATAGCTTGTTCGAAAGGTATTCGTTAAAGCTGTCTAAAAACATATAAATTGTTAATCTGTATAGTCAATTTCGGCAGATAATTTAAAAAAACTGCAAAAAAACGCCATTTTTACGCATTCAAACATTCATATCTTGGAAACTAAACATCAGAATCAAAAACAAATTAATAGCGTTCATACTGTTTTTTAGTTCTTTCATTTAAAATTGGTTTGGTTAAGATCCGTTCAGCCATTGCTGAGAAACACGAATGAGAATTTGTCCGTTACATACACACACACACACACAGACACACACACACAGACATTGTCCCAAATCGTCGAGCTGAGTCGATTGGTATATAAGACTCGGCCCTCCGGGCCTCGGAAAAAATCTTGAAAGTTTGAGCGAATTCTATACATTTCTTTTATAAGAAATGTAAAACATTGAAAATGACGATCCTTTCGGCAAAGTCTGTATTATTTCTTCACCCAATAGACACAAAGGACGAAATACACCAATGAACAACTGAACAGAATAAACACATCAGTCGAATAGATTTAATTTCTATTCATTTTCATAGTGTGTATGGCATTTATAAAAAAATGCGAAAACTATCAAACGTACTTTCTAAAGTGACACAAAAAACCGAAATTTCCCACCTTATTCCGAGCAAAGCCATCAATATAAAGCACCAACAGGACTGGTTTTTCAAATGTTTATAAGTTCACTGAATATTTGTTATGTAACATCATCATTGCGGTGATTGAAGACGGAAGGAGCATTTTCTCGGAAGACTTTGTGAAATCAGTTGACGCTAGGTGTTTGCGGGCGACGAACGGAGCATTTTGTCGAGAAATTGTGCATGCAGATCGGTTAACTAAGTATACAATTTATTGGAGAACTGAGTCAAAAAAAAATTCGAACAGATTTTTTTTGAATATTTGTTCCTTCACAAAAAAAATAATAGTTCCGATGGTGGTAAACTTCAAAGACACCAAAAAATCCGATTCCCAAAAGACTGTTTGACTGTGAAATCAGTTGATATCAGTATATTCAGTAGACTTTATATCCAGACCAGACAATTTTTAGGAGCTGTGACCTGATTGATAGACCGTTGTCCACGGTGCATAATATTACAGTTGGATTACCAGTTCAAATGCCGCCAGGACATTATTTTTGCACAAACGATTAAAAGAGGACACTTTTATGATCTGTTGCTGGTAAATATTTTTAAACATTCCTCTTGCCATTTACTATTAGGTAATGTAGTTTGGTATCAGTAGCATCCAGCCATACATCGAGAAAAGATTAGTGATCAGTTTTACTCTACTATCGCCTCACTTCCTGTCGCTTCAGTTTTTCACTTAGCGCCCGGCTGTAGTACCGTTCATGGCGGAATTAGCCTGAAAAAGTCCAATCGACGGATATCACGAAAGTGCGCCCAAATATGCTCAGCATTGTGATCTCCTATCTAAAGAAAGCAAAAGGTATTTACTGGCGACAAGTATCTTATAAAGGGCTATCGTGTCTATATTCCCGCCTATAAAGTAGAGATCGACGGCGCAATCACAGACTAGTTTTAAATGCTATTTAAAACCAGTTGTTAACTAAATATACGACTACATTACTGCACTGAATGTCACAATTAATCCTGTTCAGACAGAATTAAACGGAACATATCTGTCTTAACAGGATTAATTACTTTTAAATAGATTTTTGAATACTGACTAAACCTCTGCAGACCTGGTGGGGTCGTATACGACCCCAAGTTCTATTGGCTGTAGGCTAGCGCATGTGTGGGGAGGTTGAACGAATTTTCGTTTTAGGTAACCTTGAAGGAGATAAATTTGAAGTATTGAAAATGAACTTGTAACAGGTTTTTTTCTCTATTTCACTAAAAAATAGCATTTCCATATTAATAAAGGGGATCTCATGCGTTTCCTCGCATTTAACTTGAAAAGCACTCCCATGCAGCTTGAATGCGGGACGGACGGCCTTCTGATTCGTACCAGTTCTGTCGGATTGTTACAAGTTAGTGCCTTTCCGAGTTCGCACCAATGATTTTATGCTTTTCTTGTTCGCGGCTCGACTCGATTGGATTTTTTTTTGTCTTCTTCATGTTCTAGTTATTTTCCGTCGGCCTATTTCCGCTACGAGGCTACACACCGACGCCAGACTCCACTATCTGGACTAGTTATCGACCCATCAACTAATGAACCGGGGATCAACGGCATTACTTCCCTTCCGAAGGAAGGCGTTACCACAGATTTTTTTCACCTCAGAAAAATCTCGACGACCATGGCTGGGTATATACCCAGACCGATTGGGGTGAGTGGCTGTCACGCTTCCCACTCAACCACCGGCGCCGTCATTTTTTCTTCTAGCAACTTTTACTCAGAAATTCGTTTGACAGTTGGTACTGTGCGTTTTTTTTCGCTTCAGGCGTTGCTTTAGTTGCAAATTTTTGACAGCCCGAGGGGTAGTACTCTAGTTACACTCTTATTTTATGTTCATACGATTTCGGTAACATACGCTCAACCTAATTTTGTTTTACATTTAGTTTATACCGTATCCGACTAAAATGTTGGTTTGATGCTACAGCTACAGATACATGAGAAATTCTTGCAAAATTTTCAATTTCAAAAAGTCGGTGAGACCACGAACGGTCGTGGAATCAGAATAGAAACTCAAACTTTCTTATATGACCTCAACTTCTGCGAGTACCGCATTATCCTTCTCCCTAAAACCGGCTAACCGAGCTAACGATGAACTACGCAATCTACCGACGTGATCGCTACTCTTCTACCACTGATTTGGGTCACGGAGGTGGTGTTCTTATTGCAGGTAAGATAATGTACTTTTGGTAGGTAATTACAAACTTTCACATCTCCGGTGGATTTTTATGACAATTTTAAGTGCTACCTACCGGATAATGCAATATCGGAACAACAGACGGCAATTACATAAACGCTAGTCGCTGGTGGTTTGTATCAAATGTACTCTCTTAGCCACGTAAATTAACGGACTCTCGATTTAGCCTTCGTCAACAACACGGACGTGTTCGGACTGATTGATCCTGTAACATCCATACTCAAGGTAGATCCTCACTATGAACCTTTCTAGGCAAAAGTTCACAGTCCGCAGCTGAATCGGTAGTATTTTCAAGCGTTCAATCGCGGGAAATGATTTTCCAAGTTTATAGAAGGAAGCTGCTATAGTTCCTATTCATAAGGCTGTAAACACCCATAATATTGAAAACTACGGATGATTCTAGCTACCGAGCTGTCTGGCTAAAGTAATAAAAAGTTTGTTTACAATGTCATGTGCGCTGCATCTGTTTGATGAAGCTCAGCACGTATTTGTAAAAAAACGCGCAGTCACAAGTTTTCTTGATCCAGAATATTGCTGTAATGAAACAGCAGCGACCAGAATTTCCTCCATGAACAACAAGATGGCTGCATTCTTATCTCTTCGAACGATTCATTTTTGTTCGAATTGGTATCAAACGTTCAAGCATGGAAGCCACCTAGGGCCACTTATCTTCCTCTTATTCATCAACGATCTCTTTACCTGTGTGAAGTTTTTGTGGCATGCAAATTAGCTTCGATAAATGGAAGGTGATTAGTTGTGGGGGGCTCTACAATTATAAGTCGTTGCGAATATGGCCTTCAGGCTTGTGTCATCGTTAGGGTGGATTGTATCCGTGACTTGAATGTGTTACATATCCTTTCTCTTGCTGGCCTGCAGCGATTTACAGAAAAAAGTTATTTTCATGTATTTATGCGCATACCTGCAAATAATTTGATTCACTGATTTTGGTAGGTGTTAGCTCGATTGACTTTCCGAGTACCCATTTCGTATACAGGACAAACCGTGTTCCGAGGTAATCGTTACATCAACCAACTTCGCCTTAGCGTAATGTGTGTATCAAATAGATTTTAGTTTCACAATAAGAACTTGGACTACTTGCAGGAACCGGCACGTGTCTAGTGCTTTAATTTGATTTTTACATATAAATGTTAAAACGTAATCGAAAAACCTATCAGTTTTGCAGTTGTAGTTTTGAGAAGGCATGTCTGCTACTTACGGAGGGAATTCAGTCATTTTGCGCATTTTTCTTGTTTAACTTAGAAAAGGATAAAATGAACCGCGGCATCGTTATCGCCGCCGTCTCCCTAAGACTCGTGTAAGCCAGTAGTGGCTTACGAGGTAAAATTTCACCGACTGAGGCTAGCAATCGAACCAAAAATAGGAGAGGCGTTACACACTATCTCCGGAACTTGACAATCCATCCTGACAGTGCTGTGACGTTTTGAAGTCGGCAGTTATCTGACGTGGAAAATAACGACGACGAAACTAGAGGGATTAGTGAGTTGCCAGAAAGGAATAACTCGGCACGGAAAATCAACCAGAAACAATGCATTTCATTGCGTGTATAGCACTTTAAACTGTGCATACTGAGACGAAAGTGCTTTTAACCTTTTTAACTCATAGTTTACTACATCTGAGCAGGTCACACATCTCGCAAAGCCAACCTAGGCTACCTACGTGGGTCAGGTAACAACATGTCAATTAAATTCAAATGTTATCTAATCTTAGCTGCGATTTGAACTTGACTTGGGCTTCGGAAGTTTAAATATTTTTAAGCTTTATTTTCTTGGTTAATTGAAAACATGAATTTTGTGAAATCATCTTCAAACGATTTTCTAAATCACACAAGTAATTTTTTTTAAATTCGCTATAAATTGCTCCAGTTATATACAAAATAATCTAAATCGAATGAGAATTTCCAAAAAAATTGAAAACATTTTTTTACCAAATTTGTATGGATCCATTTAAATCTGAAGCATCTGATGTTCACCCCGTAACCGACGGTAATCTTACATAAATGCCCTCAACAATCGCTGGATAAACTACACGGTTGAGGAAAAAAACTTACCATTGTCGATTACCACTCAAAACCGACACAGCAATCCGAAATTGCTCAAGAGTTATCGGGTGCGCTCTTGGCTCTAGGCAGCGTAAATTGAGCAACTCTGGCGGCATTCTATGAATCAAAACAGATAGCGAATGTGGATTTTTCTCACACCGCCCCCGGTCCTCCTAACCATCATCGCCGTAGGCGTTTTTTTTTCAACCGCGTCGTTTTGTTTCGCTTTCAAGAGGTCAAGTCCCACACACAGACACGCTGCTCTATCATAAATAAGCAGATCATTCAAGTAGGCATTTTAAAAAAAGAAAAGAAACGCGTTTCTGTTTGAGATTCTCAGCAAAGCGGCAATATTTTCGCTAGATTGAAATGAATCCGTATTGGGTAACTTTTATGTGAGATTTGCATCTATACTTGAAACTAGATCATTCATATCTAAATTTAATAAATTTACATGGCCATTGTTGGAATATAACACGTCTGAAACGGCTTACCTGGTTGCGGTTGCAACACCGTTCATCACACCTCAATCGATAGATTTTTTTTTCGCGCAACTCACTCACTGCCCCAGAGCTTCTAATTAGCTGTCAAAGCCACATTGAAACATCGTTGCCATTAGGTTTGTTCCAGTACACGGAAGTTACTCCCTGTTGCTCCGGAGCAAAAAATTCTTGCTCCTTTTTACTCCGGTTTGCTACCAAAAGAAGAAAAAGGGAAGAAGATAATACAGGAACGTTTTTCTCCGTTTGCTCCGGAGTACTTCCAGTTTCTCCTGGTACTGAAACAAACCTATTCATTACCTCGCATGCATGACTATAGCGAGAGAGAAGCTGGCCGTTGTCAACAGGGTGGCCAGATAGAATTCCTTTATATCGGTAGTGTCACTAAAAGTTTATCGGTAGGCCGGGTTGTTGTTCCAAAAACGTAGTATTGACATAAAATACTGACAACACAGATCTCTGACCAAATCCAACAAAAAATGAATGTTGAGTAGGATGTGTCCAAAATCCATAAAAATCGGTAGTTTTCGGTAGGACTAACGAAATATCGGTAGTTTTTCCTTGGTCGTCTGTGAATCGGTAGGGAAGACCAAAATCGGTAGGTCTGGCCACCCTGGTTGTCAACGCAACCGCAACCGGCGTGGATCACTCTACACAAGAAAATACCACCGGCCTACTATTATAGCGGCTGTTAGTGCGTCATCGGAGTCGTTGCTGTTGCTTCATAAAATTCGTTCGGCACTAATTTGCTCCATAGGTTCCAGGGTGACGCTAATTGACAACAAATTGAGGTATAAACGTGAAAAATTAGTAAAATTTGGGAAAAAGTTCAATGTTACCAGGTTTTACGATTGGCTCTGGTTTTTGTACCTTCGAACAATCCCCGATCAACCCTGCGCTGTTCTCTTTTTATGAGTTTTGCTAAGCTCTATGTCTGAGAGTATAGTTACTATATTAATAGTTAGGCGGAGACACTGAGCGGAGCCAATCGAACATGTCAAATACCGGAGCCAATCGAGCATGACGTCTTATCTTGTGTTATCACGTGTAGAGAAACGAAAAGAAACCAATTTTTTTCTGTAACAAGAACAGATATTCGCACAAGTATGAAATCATATCATCCGATCTTCGAATTGTTTTTTTCTATTCATGCATGTAAAGTTCTTACTTACGACGACAATGAAATTATTAAGCTAGAGCTTGAACATTTACATGGGATGCCAGTTTTCCGCCTAACTCTTAATATAGTAACTCTATCTGAGAGTAGTAAAAACCATATTGGCTACCCTGCCCGCGGAACAAAACAAACTCGCCCGTGTTTGCACAAAACCACCAACCGAGCACGTTAGGTAGGTTAGGTATAAGTTGTCTTGTGCTCGAACATGTCGATTTGATACGCTTCCTAGGCAATGCCATTTCAAGACAGGCCCACCGTTCGTCACTCGTTCACAGCCTACTAAGGCAGACACTCATCAATGTGTCATTTGTGTACGAGCAGCATACACATACAATAAATGGCACAATTTGAGTTAATTTTCCTTCGCTACTTTTTTGTATGAAGCCTGCGCCGCCTGCTACTTGCTCGTTTGACATTCTTTCTAATTTTTAATTTACATAACAAATTATGTTCTCTTCGTATTCGAAACGGGTCGGGGCATCCTGATCCGGTGCCGAAGAAGGGAACACTGATGTGGAGAAGGCCAACAATGCGATTTGAATGTAAAACTTTACGGTCTCCCCATGCCACTCCGGCCGCTTCCGCGGTGGCTTCATTTTTTGGGATCGGGTGGCGTTACGTCAAACATCAAGACCATCATCAGTATAATGCGGTTTATTTAAATTTGATTTGTGTTTCGTTCTTTGTCCTTGGTTGTTCGATGTTAGGTTGCCCACTGAAACGGTGAGCACAAGAAAAAAAAACCACGCATAGTTAGCCTGTATCTGTTTCGAGAGTAGACGTAAAAAGTCTAGACTTGGATTGTCCGCTGCTCGAATTGTCAGAGTCAGAGTTAAAAATAATCGAAGTTCTTTTTTGACGGCTGAAAATGACCCTGATGCGACTCGCGATGAATAGAAAAACCTGTTTTAATCCACCTAGCGGTGCAATTTTGCCTTTCTCATTTCTCTAAACTATGGCACGGAGGCTTTTTATGTTCAACATAATTGTGGAAATGTCCATTACATTCTTAGTACACTTTGCACTTATACACAATGGCATGCCAGCCACGAACTTGATGAGCTACGTGTCGACGGTGAAACAAAAAAATATCATACTCCATTAGCCTAATCAGCATTAGATCAATGTTATCTGCTTGCTAACTCATTTTGTCATGCGGGGATGTGTATGTGAGGAGGGCGAAAGTCCCATGAACGAACTACTCCCCATCTTAAATTGGTATGCTTTGTAATATAGTGGTGGTTTAAAGATGATGGGGTTGAAAGGGAGGGGTATGGGGTGGTGGTCTGAGGGGTGATTTAAGGAGATTTATAAAGGAGGGGAGTGAACAGTAGAGGGGGGGGGGGGTGTAACCCCTCTCCGTAAACCATCAACTACGCCCCTGTTAAAATCCAGAAACCTTATGCGAGTCGAAAAAAAAATTTGGTCGGGATTAGGTTGACGTTTTTCAGAGTGATTGCATAACCTTTCTATATGAGAAAGGCAAAAATGTGCAAAATCCAAAAAAGTGAATTGTCGTCAAATTTTTTTCGTGTTTGCATCAAATCTCGACGTTTTATGCACCTTGAATACATTTAGCATCAAAAATAAAAATTCTATTTTTAATTTTTTCTATAGGTTTTATGTGAAATTTCTGTGTGGCCGCACTCTGAAACCCGTAATTCCGGAACCAAAATTCCGATCGATCAAAAATTCAATAGCAGCCGATGGGAAGGTTGCACCTTTCATTTGAGACTAAGTTTGGGCAAATCGGTCCAGCCATCTCTGAGAAAAATGAGTGACATTATTTGACACATACGCACATACATACACACACACATACACACACACATGCACACACATACATACACACATACACACACATACAGACTTTTTCCGATCTCGACGAACTGAGTCGAATGGGATATGACACTCGGCCCTCCGGGCCGGGATTAGGTTGACGTTTTTCAGAGTGATTGCATAACCTTTCTATATGAGAAAGGCAAAAATATTCATTAAAATATCCATGTTATTCATTCAGTTGAATATCGTACAATATATTCATTTCACTAATTATATAGGACAATGTTTTCAAATGCCGATAAAGCATATGAAACAACAATCTCCATCGCTTACATTGTGTCAGGGCCTACTTTGATGCGTTTGATTCGTTGCTGCACGGCCGCTTCGTGTAATAATCGGAGACGAATGAAAATCTGCATAGATGAATGGGCGGTTTGTTCGTTTGACGTTTTCAGCTGCGTCATTGAATATTGAAAATGAATACGGCTGAATATGATCAATTTTCATTCAATGAATTTGAATATTTTTAACTCTGGTCAGAGTAACGAGCGATCCGTGAAAAATCACAATCTAGTTATTCTGTATCTACTACGGTGCGAGACTTTCCACAAAACACTACCGAATGGGGTGGGTGAGGTTCGGTTCTGCGTGGGCAAGGCCTGCTGCGTCGCATCGATGCGAGACCCCACTGTTCCCACGATTCGTACAACAATAAAACCTATCATTATTGTCATTGTTATCATTATCGCACTTTGGAAGCTGCTGTCATGGTAGACTTTGATATAGGTATAGCTTGTTATTGCCGTGCTTTGCTGATTGTGCTTGGGAATAATTTGAGGAGAAGACATTTAATTTATTGTAAAATCTTCAAAATGCCCTTAAACAAACGACCGACGATACTTACACATTCAAAGTCGATATTTTCGGATCCGCCTAACCCAAAAGCAGTAAAAAAATGTATATTCAGCTAGATACATTTTACGACTCCCTCTAGGCGAAGATACCCAACAAAGCCCCGCCAGGATGCCAGGAGGTCCTCCATAATAAAAGGTGACGGTGGCAGTAAAAATCCCAGCAAGCTCTGCTCTGTGAGAAAACATATGTTCTCCGGTTCCCAGTTTATGGCCTACTTTTTCGCTTTCAACCCCGATCCAAATCGATAAATTATCCTCTCTCTCTCCCCCGAAAATCCCTTCGGGAAGAAGGTTACTCTGCACCGAAAAGCACACCGGCAAACAAAGTAGTCGGTAGAGCCGAAGAAAAACAACTAAATCATCTCCGGTAATTGATTGCACGCTGCATCCCCTAGCAAGCCATCGTCGTATGATGTGAGAGTGGTGAGATACCTGCCCACGAGAACATCCATCTACCTGTGACCCCGAACCGAACGCATGCACCAAAACCATTTTCCAACTAAATGACTGAAAGATTAATGGGCCTACCTGGATGGATGAGTTAGGGCTGCCATTGCTGCTGATGTTGCTATTATTGCTATTGCCGCCGAGGACGGCATCCTTGCCTTTGCCGTATGCCGGCGTAAAAGCATTCGGATGATGAACGCCAAACACGAACGGTCCCTCGTGCTCGGGAGTATCCCCCCGGGGTGGTGGCGGTGGAGTTTGCACCGGGATAATCCGCTGCGGTGGAACCGGAGGCGAACTTGCATCAATCAGTCGCCGTCTCGGAACGGCAGGGGCTTGTTGGACATTCAACTGGTTATGATGGTAGACCAGTTCGTCGTAGTCATCCTCGTCATCGTCGTCGTCTTCGTGGTCACTGTTGTTACGATTGGTGCTGGCCGGAAGATATCTTGTTACAGCCGGTGCTACCGGTCGGTAGGGTGGTTCGTTTACGTCCGAAAACTGAAAGTCGATGTTGTTGAGGTGTGTTGGCGAGGGAGGACTACCGTACGGGTAGCCCTTGTTCGAGTTCAGATTCTCATACTGCCGAGTGATCAGGTTAAAGTCGTTGTAACCGCGTGTCGGCGGAGATTTTGCGTTGATTTGTTTACTGCTGAGTACTTGCGGTTGCGCCATGTTAGCGCGACGTTCCAGCAAGGGTCGCGTCGAACGATTGAATGGATGCTCGCGAGATTGCATCTTTGAGGGTAAAATCTGTGGCGGCATCTAGGGGAACGATCCCAACATGAATGAAAAAGTAAAAAACACACCGACCGCACGCTCCAATAGTTCACAAACTGTTGGTTAATTGAATTGATTTTTTTTCTCTCTCTTTGAATTAGCCACACACTACCGCTAGCAAAAAACCAATTCTATCGATGGTTTCGGTATTCATGCTGCGCTTCGCAGCACAATTTTACGTACAATAATTCCTACTGTCGAACGGTTCTCTGCACACGAACAATGGACACCGCACAGTCGCTACCACACTATACTGCCGTCAATAGCACCGTTATTTATTTTACAATTTATCGGCACTTTCCTTCCTTCCAACCAGTTGCTGCTATAAACTGAAAACCGCGATAGTTGATTTTCTTTCCACCCTCAATTCCCTTTACACAACAACAACAACAAAACAACACGCTGCTACAACAGCACCATCACTTGTGGTTTTCACACTTTCACAACGTCACTGCGTGCTTACCGTCAGCACCGGCTATATCAACACTCAAACCGAACCTATCTGGGTGCGCTTCAGGTGATTATTATTTATTGGTGCAGCTGAAATTACATCAGCTGATAACAATCTCGTTGCACCTCGATTTTTCGATCACTTATTGCTCTTCCGACTCTTTCTTCAAACATGAGCTGTTATCGGAAGATAACACATACACAAACACCCATTCACCACACACGCGCGCGGCTCTATTTCTTATCTCATCGGGTTTTTTGAGGTGCAACTTTTTACACAACCGTCGTCGTCGTCGTCGCTAGATTCTGATTTATATGACACACGGTTTGGCGGCGATGGTTTGCGAACTACTGTTTCGCATTATCTGAAAATGGAACCAGAAAAAAAAGAATATTAGTTAAGCGACTGTACAATTGGTGTTCCGCGGTGTGTACAGAGGCAGCTGTCGCCACCTGTTTCGGGCATTGCCGCCGGTTGCTAGACTACTGATAAGCATTACCAAATTAGACAGGAATCAGGACTATTCTTGCGATAGTGTGCGCTTCCCCCTTTCTCTAGCATGACATGCCTAATCAGACTTATTAGCAATGATCTAGAACGTGACTTTTCGGGCCTCATCGACATACGCTATAAAGTTTTTCGTTTATTCAGCATACCCACGTTTGACAAGGGATTCAGTAAAAGAGCTTTCGCTTATTATTAATTCAGCTGAAATCCATTTATTTGGTTCCAAGTTTTCTTTCGTGGTTCCTTTTGACGTAAGACTACGTCTTTGTCTTCGGTATGAGGGTGCACTTTGTAAATTCAACAAACATCTAGTTTAATCTGTCTCTGCTAAGTAGAGTATTCCGTAACAGATGGAAATGTTAATTCATGTTTCCTGTATTTAAATAAGGTGATAAGCGCAACGTAGAAATTACCGTGACGTAACATTATTGTGCACACGTTCTAAAAATGAGTGCATTGCCATGATCGAAGCATGTTACGGGTCAAGAACCATATTTCTGCATCGCAGTACTTTGCGTACATTGTACCAAGGCCTCCAAATAAACACAATGTATACCGATCACAAAACCACATTTGATCTAACTGGGTTTATCTATCTCTGGCTGGTTCAGCAACAAACCTTTAATATCACAGGGCAGTACTCTGGGTCGTTTGATATTCTCATTATTAGTCAATGACCGTAGTAAAATTACTGAAATGCAATATACTTCGCTTTCATCGTAGGAAACAGCCCATAGTCTACAACTACACCAACGGCCAACCGCTTGACAGACAAGTTGGAATAATATTTCGGATTGGAAGATATTTCAACGATTGTGGTACTTTTCGTGCGCTCTACTGTTTCTTGGTACGTTCTGTTATAGAGACAAACTATGCTGCAAGGGACCCTGGCTACTTATCCTGATTTATTTTATTACTTATCCTCACTAAGTTTATGAATCAGATGAAGATTTCAGCGCTCTCTTGAGGCTAGCAGTGATGAACTTTCGAATGATTTTCAAGAAAAGTGTACTCACTGGCTGACATTTGTGTAGTGGGCGAGTTCGTGTCACTTTTCAGTTTAGCAATAAATCTCGAGTCACGCAAGGAAGTAATGTGGGTACAGTACTGTTGATGCTGTTCTTCAAGATTGCAGAATTTCTATGTCGCGTTGGATGTATCTACGCTAATGGCTTGAATCTACATCTTTTGCTTCACTCTAGCGAAGGCAACCATCTCATAAAGGATCTTATATCGTAACTCTTTCCAAGGATGATATGGTTTATCCAACTATTCGCCACTCGCTGAATATGAACTGTACTAAGAAATGGGTTTCCAAATTTCGACAAGATATATTTTGTCAAAAAGCCGTATAATTTTAATAAACAGCTCATGATAAAAAGAAGGATAATAGGAAAATAATTTTAATTATTTTAACGCTATCTAAGTATTCGAATACCGTCTAAATTTATTGGTTTCATCAGACAACGAAGATACATCCAAATTTCATTTTTCACCGTTAACTAAAACTGTTCCTGGCAGCACTGTTCCAATGGAATCCAATTAAGTTAACTACAATATCGTCATTTATATGGATAATATTCATAACTGCTAGTGGTCAAATGCAAGGTATTATTTTGCCTAAACCAAAAGTGAAAAAACCGACTTAATCCACCTAACATTGAGATTTCTTGCAAATATCACTGTTTGATCATATATTAGTTTGCAGAACTCATGCGAATTTCGAGTCCAGCACGTTTTTCTCCAATAAACTGAATAAATTATGGAAAATTAATAAAGCAAATGAAATTTAAATATTAATGAAGCAAAAAAATGATGAAAAATCACCAAATAATAAATAAATTAAACTAGTTCAGCTCATTAAATGAAAAAATAGACAATATAAAAACAATAGCATAATAGAATAAATTACATTCATTCAAACTAACAAATTTGATCAAATGAATAAAATAAATGACTGAATAAAATCAATAAAATTAATAAAACGAAGAAACTGAATGGAATGTATGAACTGGAAAAAAACTAATAAAATGAATAAAATGGATTAAGCGGCTAAGATGGATAAAATGGTTAAAAGAATCGAGTGAATAAAGTGAATAAAATGGATAGAAGGGATAAAATGAATAAAATGGATAACATGAATAAATTGATTACAAGGAAAAAGGAATAAAATGTATAAAATAGATAAAATATATAAATTGGATAAAGTGAATAAAAATTATAAGATGGATCAATGGGATAGAATCAATAACATGGATAAAATGGATGAAATTGATAAAATAGTTAAAATGGATAAATTGAATAAAATTGATAAAATGAAAAAATAAAAAAATAATAAAACTAGAAGTGAGATGAATACAGTTTCGAGTTCTGCGCAAATGAAAACCGGAATAAACCGAACGAATTATAGACAATCATTTAAAGAAATGAAATTAAAAAATTTTGCTGCAAAAGATTGAAGAAAAGTTATCAAATATATAAAATGAGTGATTATTAATATAAATCAAATTAATGAAATGAATAAATCAAATTAGTTTAGCTCAATCGATGTAAAATTAGAGAAAATTTAAATTGTAAAATTAGAAAATATTTAAAAATAAATTAATAAAATAAATTTAATTGTTTCAAATTAAAAAAAATGCATTATTTGAATAAAACGAATGACTGAACAGAATTAATAAAATGAAGAAACTGAGGAAAATATATGAGCTGGATACAAATTATAAAATGAATAATATAAATAAAATGAGTAAAATGAATAAAAATGAATGAATGACAGGACCAAAGAAAATGAAAAAATATTAGAATGAATAAAATTAATACCATGAATAAAATGAACGAAATGAACAAATTAAACAACAAGAAATGAAAAGTCTGTTCCCAGCTCTCCCTATAGCCTGCGAATTGTTTCGTTCGGAACTCTCGTTCCAGCGATATGTTTTAATGACTCCTATACTAACCAATACCATGAAAAAGAAATGGTTCAACCCTGGGACGGGACATGCGAAGACGGTCTTCTTTTTCCCTCCCGATATTGATGTTATTTAGCAGGAAAAAATGCTTGCAAAATAAGGAAATGTCGATGATAGTGCTGTGCCGATACGGCATAGATTTCTGCCGATGAGGTACAGATTTGTGCTGAAAATAATAGAGCTCAAACATGACGTGATTTTTGTTATCGTTTATCAGAGCTGTGAAAAACAACATTAACCATAGTTGTTGAGCAGAATAATAAAATTGCACATACCGTCGTTGCATTTGGCATATTTGTTTCTATGCATGTACAATGTACATTGTACATGCATCTAAGCAACATGTGAAATATATTTTCTAAAAACACCTTGTATATAGCCAGGATATTACGAAACTACCCAGACACTGTCCACTTCAAGAAAATGAAATTCGTCAAGTAAGGTCCGTTTCGCAATGACAGGCCATTGCCGGTTCGCGGTGACATTTACTTTTTTTCACTTTGCACGTCCCGTCCCAGGTTCAACCTACCAGAGTAAGTATTCAAATTCTTGAAAATTGGCCATTGCAAGTACGTGGAATATCTCTTTTAAAATTTTTTATCTTCAAACATCAGTATTACCCAGTTGAGTCAAAACATTTTCTAAGATACCCAAGGATTTCCTTAATGATAGTATAAATAAACGAGCAGTGCATAATTGAACTGAATTGGAGCTGATGTAGTTTTAGATTTTTGGTCACATGTCTCCCCATAGTGCAACGTTTCTAAGAGATACCCCTTCATCTTCAGGGGAAGGCAGGGTTTGAACATAAATTAGCTATAGTTTTCGCAGAAGGGACCATTCATAAATTCGTAGCGCTTTTAGGGGGGGGGGGGGGGGAAGGGGTACGACAAATTGTGACCTGTTGTGACATATGGGGGAGGGGGAGTTAGCTAGATTAACGTTACGTAACATCTTACACAGTTGCGTTTCGGTTTCGCCTCATCAGAAATCGACACTAACTTTTTGTCGGAATAGATTAGCGCCGGCTTGACGCAAATCCCTTAAAACTAAAACACACTTTTCCTCCTTAGGGTGAAATATAGCATAGTTACGTAACATGTTTTTACTGAAGAAAAAAAAATTTCCCGGAATTTGCTACGTAATAAGGAAGGGAGGTATAGAGAAATTCGACAATTTTCGCGTTACGTAATTTATGAATGGTCCCTAATACAAATATTTTGCAAATTTTCTTAGGACTACTAATATTTTCTTCGCCAAGTAGGAGTAGATTCGTTACCGCGAGTACCTCTTCTCTAAACTAAAATGCAAAACCCATTTACAGGGAAACAGCAGACAAAAAATAGTTTTGTCCTGCTATACCTTGGACACTATCACATATTTTAGATTAGTAGATCTTATGTTACAACTTAGAAAAGGATAGTGGGGGATGGATTTTAACAAACTATAGCTTGTTGGAAAGATATTTTAAGCATATTTTCTACACGTAGCGTGATTCATGTGTTTTTTTCGAAAATAACATGCTTGAAAAATGTCGTGTTTTGATAAAATCATCCATATCTCAGAAAGTCATAACAGTTTTAGCCTTCGCCTTAAAAGGTTGTGTTTGCTGATTGGTTGTAGCAACCAAGGCTGTGCAAGCCGTGAATAGGCTAAAAGTTTGTGTACCGTGTCAGTATTTGATGCCGTGTTGGTGCGGAGACAGGCAGGATTGTTTGTTGCGAGAGCGGTCGTTTGGTGGTGGTACCACGCGATAAGCGAGTGTTGGTGCGAAGGCAACGAAGTCTCAGGTAAGCGGCGCCCCACCTTGGTGGTAGTAGTGGTTGCGCTGCATACAACCGGCGCTTGCGACGGAGTGAGACAGAGCTGCATCTGGTTGGTGAAGCGGCTCGCTTCATCATCATTCATTCATCCGTATTAGTGCAGATACGGGATTTTGAGTATTTGTGTACCTAGCCACGCTGCGTAGTAGGGGAATACCTCTGGACCCACAGGTAAGCGGCGGCCCCACCTTGGTGGTGGTAGTGGTTACGCTGCATACAGTCGGCGCTAAGTGAGACAGAGCTTCTTGTTGGTGAAGCGTCTCGTTTCATCATCACTTATTCATCTGTGCTAGTGCAGAAACGGGCTTTTGTGTATTTGTGTACCTAGCCACGCTGCATAGTAAGGAAATACCCCTGGACCCACAGGTAAACAGCGGCTCCATCTTGGTAGTGGTGGTTGCGCTGTGTTCAACCCGAGCGTGACAGAGGGAGACAGCGAGAATCTGCAACTCTTCGAAGGACAGGTAGATTTTAATATAATTTTGCTAGTGTTAGTATTTAATTTACTTACTGTGTATGGTAGGCGAGATGGAGGATAGTGAGATGGAATCCTCCATTTCACAAGAGCAAAACTCTTCTGATCCCCCTCCCTCAACTCCCCTTAGAATAAAATTATACCCCCAAGGGTCTTCTGGACCTTGGCAGGTTTTCTTCAGGCGGAAAGGAAAGCCATTAAACCTTGGGCAAATTGCACGGGATCTGACTTCACGATTTTCTGCTGTAACAGAGATCGTGAAAGTAAATAAAGATAAACTTCGAGTTAGCATTGATAACATTAGACAAGCTAACGAGATAGTAGCATGCGAACTCTTCACGCGTGAATATAAAGTTTATATACTTTCGCGCGATATAGAATGCGATGGAGTCATCTCCGAACCCAGCCTCACTGCCGAGGATATACTTAAGCATGGTGTTGGTTGTTTCAAGAACACCCTGCTTAATAAAGTAAAAATACTCGATGTTAAGCAATTGTACTCAGTATCAATTGAAGAAGAGAAAAAAGTTTACCGACCATCCTATTCATTTCGTGTAACTTTCGCTGGGTCTGCTTTGCCTAGCCATGTTCTCATTAATAAAATTCGTCTCCCCGTTCGCCTTTTCATCCCTCGTGTGATGAATTGCCTCAATTGTAAACAGCTTGGCCACACAGCCACTTACTGTTCCAATAAGGTACGGTGTGGCAAATGTGGGGGGCCTCATCAAGAGGATACATGCAATAAAAATTTAGAAAAATGTTTACATTGCGGAGAAACTTCACACGAGCTCCTTGCATGTCCCATATATAAAATGCGGGAGGAGAAAATTAAACGATCCTTGAAGGAGAGATCTAAGCGCTCTTATGCAGAAATACTGAAAAATGCTACTCCTGAACCCACGGTCCCAGAAAACAGATACGCTATTCTATTGCCGAAAGAGTCTGACTCTGACGAAGCGTCCGAAGGTACATCATTTGTTTTACCTAGAGGATCCAGGAAAAGAAAACAATCCTCTTTTCCCAAACTGCCAAGCAAGGGCCTTAAAATTTCTCCCCCAACAAATAAATTGCGGCCAAAGCTAAAGAATTCCGATGCAATACCGAAGCCAGTCCCTCCCGGTTTTGGTAATGTACAATCCAAACAGAACACCATTACTGGAAATAATAAAACTTCAACTTCCTCCGAGCCTCAACCGGGGATAGGTTTATTGAAATTTTCTGAAATTGTTGATTGGATTTTCAAAGCATTCAATATTTCTGAACCACTAAAAAGTATACTTTCAGCGTTCCTCCCAACAATTAGAACATTTTTAGAGCAGCTGATTGCTCAATGGCCCATCCTTGCAGCGATTATATCTTTCAATGGGTAATTCACCTCCTCCAATGAAAGATTCCATCACTGTTTTACAGTGGAATTGCAGAAGTATCATACCTAAAATTGACTCCTTAAAAATTTTGCTGCATAATTTGAAATGCGATGCTTTTGCTTTATGTGAAACATGGCTTACCTCAAACATTAATTTCAACTTGAATGATTTCAACATTATTCGCCTAGACCGAGACACCCCATATGGAGGAGTGCTTCTAGGAATTAAAAAGTGCTATCCTTTCTATAGAACTAACATCCCCTTGTTTGCGGGCATTGAGGCTGTAGCTGTCCAAACGAATATTAAAGGCAAAGACATGTCTATCGCTTCTATATATATACCTCCCAAAGCTCAAATTGGACAACGTCAGATTTTTGAGGTAGTGGAATCCATGGCTGCTCCGCGGCTGATACTGGGAGACTTCAACTCGCACGGAGTATTGTGGGGTTCCCTCTTCAATGATAATCGATCCTCTTTGATATACAATGTTTGTGACGAGCTCAATATGACAGTTTTAAATACAGGCGAAGCAACACGCATTCCCAGACCACCCGCACGACCAAGTGCATTAGATCTATCTCTATGCTCGACATCACTTCGGTTAGATTGCACGTGGAAGGTTGTACCTGATCCTCACGGTAGCGATCATTTGCCAGTCGTTATTTCAATTAACAGTGAATTAGGCCTCACGAATTCAATCAATGTACCTTATGACTTGACACGAAATATTGATTGGAAAAAATACCAATCTTTAATTTCCACTTCTCTTGTTTCGACGGAAGTGCTACCACCTACCGAAGAATATGAATTTCTAGCGGGTTTGATTATTGAAGCAGCAGAACAAACCCAAACGAAATGCAATCCTGGCATGATAATGAACTGCCGGCCTCCTAATCCCTGGTGGGACAAAGAGTGCTCGGATGCATATGAAGCTAAACAAGTTGCTTACAAAGAAATTATGAAACGGAAAGGGTGTACACGTGCAAACTTTGAAAATTATTCGATTTTACAAAACAAATTTGACAGTCTCCGTCGTGCCAAAAAGTCTAGTTATTGGAGACGTTTCGTAGATGGCTTGTCAAGAGAAACATCAATGAGTACTCTTTGGAACACAGCCAGAAGAATGAGGAATCGAAACGTAACTAATGAAAGCGAAGATTTTTCGAATCGCTGGATATTTAATTTTGCCAAGAAAGTTTGTCCAGATTCTGCTCCTGCGCAGAAAATCATTCGCGATGCTCCCACAAGTAACGATTCCATAGATTCGCCTTTGACAATGATGGAATTTTCAATTGCACTCCTCTCATGCAACAATAATGCTCCGGGTCCAGACAGAATTAAATTCAACTTGGTGAAAAATCTGCCTGACCTAGCAAAAAGACGCTTGTTGAATTTATTCAATAAGCTTCTTGAGCAGAACATAGTCCCGCACGACTGGAGACAAGTGAGAGTTATCGCCATTCCAAAACCGGGAAAACCAGCCTCTGACCATAACTCGTATCGACCGATTGCAATGCTATCCTGCATCAGGAAATTGTTGGAAAAAATTATCCTACGACGTCTCGACAATTGGGTTGAGGCGAACGGCTTGCTATCAGATACCCAGTTTGGTTTTCGGAGGGGAAAGGGAACGAATGATTGTCTGGCGCTACTTTCGTCAGAAATCCAACTAGCTTACGCAAAAAAAGAACAAATGGCGTCTGTGTTCTTAGACATAAAAGGAGCTTTCGACTCTGTTTCCATTGATGTTCTCTCAGAAAAACTACATCAATGTGGTCTTTCACCAATATTAAATAATTATTTATACAACTTATTGTCAGAAAAGCACATGCATTTTTCATATGGCGATTTGGCAACATTCAGAATAAGTTACATGGGTCTCCCACAAGGTTCTTGTTTAAGCCCCCTTCTCTACAATTTTTACGTGAATGACATTGATAATTGTATTGTCAGCCCATGCACTCTAAGGCAACTTGCAGATGATGGCGTGGTTTCTGTCACAGGACCAAAAGCCATAAATTTACAACAACCACTGCAAGATAGTTTGGATAATTTATCAAGTTGGGCTTTGAAGTTAGGCATCGATTTCTCTACGGAGAAAACAGAGTTGGTTGTTTTTTCAAGGAAGCGTGATCCAGCTCAGCTTCAGCTTCAGTTGGTTGGTAGAATGATAGCCCAAGTCATGACCTTTAAATATCTCGGAATTTGGTTCGATTCTAAAGGTACATGGGGAGGCCACATTAGGTATCTGATAAAGAAGTGCCAACAAAGGATAAATTTTCTCCGAACAATAACCGGATCTTGGTGGGGTGCTCATCCAAGTGACGTGATAAGATTGTATCAAACAACGATACTTTCAGTAATGGAATATGGGTGCTTCTGTTTCCGTTCAGCTGCAAACACTCACATTATTAAATTGGAACGAATACAGTATCGTTGTTTACGAATCGCCTTAGGTTCCATGCAATCGACACATACGATGAGTCTTGAAGTTCTAGCGGGAGTTCTTCCCTTAAAAGATCGATTCTGGGATCTCTCCTCTCGTTTACTTATACGATGTGAGGTTATGAATCCACTTGTAATTGAAAATTTCGAAAGACTTGTCGAGCTTCAATCCCAAACCAGATTCATGACAGTGTACTTCAATCACATGTCACAAGAAATAACGCCTTCTAGTTATGTTCTGACATGTGTTAATATATTAGATACTCCCGATTCCACTTTATTTTTCGACACGTCCATGCAAGAGGAAATTCGTGGAATCCCGGATCACCAGCGCTCTCTGGAGATCCCTAAAATATTCATAAGTAAATACCAACACATTGACTGCCATAAAATGTTCTACACTGATGGGTCACGAATCAATGAGGGCACTGGCTTCGGTATTTTCAACCATAACACCGCGATCTCTTTCAAGCTTGCAGAACCTGCCTCTGTTTACACAGCCGAACTAGCAGCAGTTCACCATAGTCTGGAAATCATTGATACTTTACTTCCGAGCCATTATTTCATCCTCACAGATAGCCTCAGCACAATTAAGGCACTACACTCATTAAAGCTTGATAATCACGCTCCGTTCTTTTTGAAGAAGATACGAGAATACTTAACCAAATTAACAAATAAATCTTATCAAATTACCTTAGTGTGGATTCCCGCTCATTGCTCCATACCGGGTAATGAGAGAGCGGATAATTTAGCCAAAATAGGGGCGCTGGACGGTGACATCTATGAAAGACCTATTGCCTTCAATGAATTTTATAGCGCTTCTCGTCAGAGGACGCTTACTAGTTGGCAAACATCATGGGACAATGGAGATCTGGGACGGTGGTTGCACTCAATTATCCCTAAAGTATCAACGAAGGCATGGTTCAAAGGGTTGGATGTAAGTCGAAACTTCATTCGTGTGATGTCTAGACTCATGTCCAACCATTATACGTTGAATGCGCATCTCCGCCGTATTGGGATCGCAGAAGATAATCAATGTGCTTGCGGAGAGGGTTACGAAGACATTGAACATGTTGTTTGGTCTTGCATTGAATATCGTGAAGCCAGATCCCAATTAATAGACTCCTTACGAGCCAGAAGAAAACCACCCTATGTACCTGTTCGTGATATCCTCGCTTTACGAGATCTTACATACATGAGCCATATTTATCATTTCCTGAAATCAATAAATATTCAAATATAATTATCCCCACAATGTTTCTAGTTTTTTCCCTTGCTACCCACAAACAATTTAGATTTCTTCGCAGTTAGTTAAGTTAGATAAAACGATATAAATAAAGAAAAAAAACAAAGATTACAGAAAAACTATCAATAGGTTTACAATGAAATTCAAGAAAATAGATTATAATTAAAAACATTCAAAATGATGATTATCCTCAGTGTTAGCATTAGAAAGTGATTTTTTTTATAACGTGATAGTCTTAAGAACCTTTGTAACATGTTATGTAAAAAAAAACCCCGGCGTAAAAAAGCTTTTGCAAATGCCGTGTCAAATAAACGTTTTATGAAAAAAAAAAAAAAATATCTCAGAAAGTAAACAACATAACCAAAATCAACAGTAATAGTGGCAAATGGTCACGTTAGGCCTTTTGTTTGAATCTAGTTCCGTTAAGATCGGTTCAGCCGTTATTAAGATAAATTCATGACATTAGTGTACATACATGTAGTGCATTGTAATCTATACGACCCGAGTGACACCTCCACAGAGTTAACGTTGTGTAGCAGGATGAACGCAATCTATATGCATAGTTGAAGTCGAATAAAGAATAAAACCCGTGTTTCAAAGGGTCTAGATGAAACTACTACACATTTCTAATCCCTTAAAAAATTCGATTCCAAGAAATTTAAACTTACCAGTTCAGGTAATTCCAATAATTTTAAAGTCATAAAAGTCAACTTCGTTGTTGTAAACTTATGCAAATTTTGCATGTCTCCACTTAGTCCACAATTAACATCAGACTAATGATTTTAACCCAGGTACACTGTGATTCGCACAAACTCGACCAAAACAAAATTCGTCGAATCGAGAAACTGGATCGACCGCCGCCTACTCAGGTAGTAGGGCGCAAATCGTAAACAAACGTTACACACAAGCTCGAGCTCGTCTAACTTAGAGTTGTTTACGCTCCCGCTAGCAAATATTTACATTGAAATCTCATTTTCGTTCCCTCCTTTCCAAAACGAAATCTTTGTCACCGTTGTGTTTGACACCCTAACCGAACATTGAACATCCCCTGTCCCGGTTAAACAGCGTAGAGACTAACTGCCTGATCCGTCACGAAAGTGTTATCTTCTCCGCCTGGAAGTCTTTGCTCGCAGGCAGCCAGCCAGCTGTTCCGTGTTTTGCGTCTGATAACAGGCCCCCCTTGATTTCCTGCGTGGCACGTTGCATACGAACGAGGGAAGCTATCATGAAATGTGGTGGATGCGCTGCATCGTCACCCTTTGTTGCTGGGTTGTACTTTTGTTTGACACCCAATTTGGGTCAACTGTCACTTCGGTGGTTTATCAATTTCGGAAGTCAATGTAAGATCAATTCTTCAAAAGTGCGAGAAATTATTGTAAATTTATTTCCCTCATAATTTTAAGTTTTTTGCGCTAAAATATTCTTTCATTATCTATACGATATTTTACCCCTGAATCGGTTTCGGTGCTTTAGGGGAAACTTGGCCATTGCGACCGCTCGATTCAGATTATCGTTAGTGACACAAAATCTATTGTTATTTCATAACATTATTTTTGTGCCATTTGGGGTAGTCGTCTGATAAAACTGAAACAAAAAAGATGGGAGGAACATTTTCTGGCGCCTATAGGCGTTTTTTGTAATTATTTTAATGTGGGGAAGGACCCATTAAGAGTCCGGTGTCGACCTGGATGGACAGTTGTGAATGCACTTTCTCATAATATGTATATGCGGGTAGCGTGGGAATCTTCCTCGTTGTAGTAGCTATCGCCGTGGTCCACTCTGCTTCAAAAGTCAACCATGCACGAAAACAAAAGGGGGCATAATGTATGGGATGGTTCCAACCACCACCACTGTTTTTGTTTTGTTTTAGCTTGTCTTGTTTTTTTCTACGTTTGAAGGCCGAGGAAAGTCAGCGGTCAACAACAACAACGACAACAGGCTTGTCTAGGTAGGCTATGGAACTGGAGGTGTTTACGTGGTCAGACCATGCGTGGCAAATTGTTAAAAATTAGAAATTCATGCACGAACAAGTCAAAGAGCGTGGGAAACGCGGTGCTTGGTTGAGGGGGAATAGGGGGCCAACATCCAAGTTCGGTGCGTCTTTCGGTACTCGATGACACTGATGGGGTTGAAAATAGTGGTATTTCGGGTCAGCATCATTGGTTTCTTTTTGACTTGGTTGTTGTTGCGTGTGTCTGTATATGCCATCAAGTCGGACAAGATTTGGTCAGATTCGGCAGGGCGTAGTGTCACGTAGGCAAGGTCAATTTTCTTTGAAATAGTTGGCTTTTGATGTTTGTTTTTCCACTCATCAGTAACTGACACCGACCTGCTGCCAGTTAGTCGCCACCACGTGGACACAAGCAATTTTCTTTTCTACTGCTGTATTGTTTTATTAATGACTGGTTTTGGCATGTAACATCATTTTTGCTTGGTCAGGAGGACACATTTTTTTCCGAAATCGACATTTATGCATTTTTAATGGTTCTACGTAATACACATGTATTGCCATTAAGAAAATTTGAATTTTCAACTGCCGTTCAAAAGAGGGTAACCGCATATTGTGCCTTATAGAAATAAGAATTTTCACGTTTGTTTTCCGAGGTTTTAAGAAAAAGTAGTTTTGGTATTAGTTTTCAACTAGCAATAATCGCACCTCGGTTGTACCTCATTGGTTACGATATCGCCACTGCGCAAAGCTGAAAAAAAGTAGTCTATCGATTTGTTATGTTGTAGCTTACATATCGGTGAACTCGATATAATACTCTTTTAGTTGGATTGCATTGTACGTTGACGTTTCGGCCCAAACAATTTTTCCTGAGGGTGACTGCCGCTCACTTATTGGCTATGTATGGCTATTTTCTATCTACTATATATTTCTTGTACATTGTGTTCGGAAAATTAAAAATACGTGGAATTAATTATTATTAATTTCGTTATAGAGTTTTGGTGTCTTCGGAAAAGTTATTGTATGGCATCTAGTGCTTTATTTGACCATTTCATATTAGTTTGGAATTCAGTCGCTAGGGCGGCGCAGTTAAGAACTTTATAAAAAAGCTAAATAGAAATGTTGTGTCTTCGAGAAAGTTGTAGTTCCTGTCATTTCAAATACATTAGATGCAAACTTTGTAGATCCTGTGTTTCGGGATACAGCATGTTTTAGTTAAAAAATTATCTTACAGATTGTTTTAAAAAATACGCCATATTTCAAAACATGTGGGACCTACAAAGTTAGTATCTTCAGAAGATATACTCATAGTTACCTCACATACAACTCTGTCGTAGACACCATCTTTCTATCTCGTTCCATTAAGAGGTTGATAACAGTTCCCCCTGGCGATTAAATTCCAAACTAATATAAAATGATCAAATAAAGCGCATACAATAACTTTACCAAAGACACTATAACACTAAAACGATAATAGGTTACCCTCTTTTGGACACTAGGTACCCCCGGGATCCCCCCCCCCCTGAATTACGAAAATGCTCGTGAATTAAAAGTAGTACATGTAACGATCTTATTTTTTGCTCACCAGAGTTCGATTCCCACCCACGGGTTAGAGATTTTTCTGAAGAGATTTTTGTAACCCGACAAAGTGGCGAATGATCCTATGGTTAAAACCTCTATAATTAAAAAAAATCTTATTGTTTCTAGACATGAGTCAATGAACTACTAATATAAATGTGTATTTTTACAATAAAAACACTGCTAATTTCGAAAAGCAAATTTTTTTCTATTTCCTGTAAAATATGCAAAATGTGGGTTAGCCTCTTTTGGACGTCAGCCATTCATTTGAAAAGGTTGTATTAATATTCGTTTCGACAAGCTATAAAAGTTTTAAGATTACACCATTGATGGACAAAAATTATTTGAAAAAATACAACGAAAAAATGATTTTTTCAGGGATGCCACACAACATTCGAATAGCTGTAAAATTAAAACTATCAGGTTACAAATATGAAGTTTTCAGCAAATTTGTACTACAATTTCGTTGAACACTTGATTTTATTTCATAATTTTCAGATCATACAAATCATTAGGGCTACTCTATTGCCACCCATCTCAAAAGATGGGACACAATTGACAGATTATTTGTCCGAAAGGAAAAAGCTCTAGAACAAGTAGTTTGTAATCCCAAACGCTAGATTCGGATCACTTAGCTGACAGGAGCAGGGGATCTTTCAAGCTAGCCAACCCCGTGCTTCCGAAGATCCCTGCAAGAAAAAACTCCAATCGCTGACCACACCATCGATCTCAACTTTGCGAGCGGGTATGCAGACGCGGTACTCAGTGAGTGTATGAAAATGTATGATTTTCGATGACGAATCTTGTTCGATATCATTGCATTGAATAACTCATGTAAAATTTCGGAGATGTGGTCTCTGTTAGAGAAAATGTTTGGAGGAACTTCTTTCCAGGTGTCCGTGTGGTGAGAATGTGTTCGAGGAAACCTGTTTCCTTTTGCCTACAAGGAAAGATCCGTAAACTTTTTGAGCGGAATATCGAAGCCTTCACATTAGTTGGATGGTTTCATATGCCCTTCTGAGCAAATTCTCATGGGTTCAACCATAAACCCCGTAAAAATACCATAAATATGATCCGCGCCAGATTTCGCGACTATCTAAACCTCCGAAAGGTCCGGAAAGCCCATAAATACATCAGAATATGGTTTTTATATGTGATCTTCCGGACCATGGTGATAGTATTGTCAAGGATTGAACCCATTTCAAACACTATCACAGCACCTTGCAGTGGGATTGAGTATGAACCATGAGCATAGGGCTATTATGGGCTTTTCGTTTGCTCAGATTATTGGACAGAAAGGGCCACACCCTTGAGTGTAATAACTATCGTGGCATAACGATCCTCAATTGCGTCTATTGGGTACTCTCCCTTGCTCTGTTTAGCAGACTGCACCCGTTACACAGTGTTTCCAAATTGGAAAACACGTGATCAAAATTTGTTTGTTTATGAAAAAATAGACATTAGTTTGGTTATATACTAAATCATCTTCATTTTAATAAAAATAAGCTTTTATTTTAGTTGCTGATGAGACTATATGTCTATTTGTAAATTTTAATGCACATTTCTGAAATCACTTTTTTCTGATTAACTTTTTTTGTAAATTTCTAGAATTTAATATGTCTGGAATAAGAAAATACAATGGTTATCGAAGCTCTTACTTCTGAAAAGGCAACATTTTGACATAACTTTTTCCGAAAATTTCCACAGACAAAACCAAATACATTTGACTAGGGAACCATTTATAAATTACGTTACATTGAAGACCCGTTTTTATCAGCCCCTTGGTGAATTTTAGGCTGAATTAACAGGGACATTGATAAAATCGGGACATATATTTTTCTTTCTTTTTAAGAAACCGAAGCTCTTAAAACATTCTTCTTTAGCCCCTAGATATAACTTCATAACCTTTCCTGATTATTTAGTTTAAACTTTCCTTAAGGGGATCATACAGCGCAAAATTTAAAAAAATTTTTTTTCATTTTTCGGATCTCTAAAATAAGAAAAATATGCTCAAGAAAGGATTTACTCGAATTCAACTTTGTTCGTCTGTTGGTGCCCATCAAACTACCAACTATCAATTTTAATATGAAGCTGATAAAATCGGGTTAAAAGCTGATAAAATTGGGGGTAGATAAAATCGGGTGCTAATAAAATCGGGTCTTCACTGTAGTCACAAAATAATATTTGTTTTTTTCTACGCTAAAACATGTTAGGTAGCCCCCTAGCATACTCCCCCTCCCCCATATGTCACAACATGTCACATTTTGATATACTACTCCCCCCTCCCCTCCCTTAAAAGCGTTACATAATTTATTAAGGGTCTCTAGGGAGTTAATAAATCAATAAAAGTACTATGGTGGTAATCAGACTTTCTGTGCTTGCAGAAGTTCACTCGGGACCAGTATTTTACTTGTGTAACGTCTATCTGGCAGCCAAGTCGGTCTGCCATGATACTGATGAGATGATGTCAAAACGCATATTTCTCGACATTTCAATAAAAGTTGTCCATTCATTCATTTATTAATGATCCCAGATTCAATATTATAAGTAAGTCCTGGGGTTTGCGTCTCTTCAGAACAATGGCACTTTACTACACCAGGCAGATGCTCGTCCAAACACTACTTTTGAACACACCAAACGACTCCAATCTTATGATGTCCTGTAAAGTCTATTTGCGGGTAACATACATATTGAAATTGAAACTCGTTTTTAGCAAGTCCAAATAGCCTAGTGCATTAGTCAAATGCCACGTTTCTGAAGAGACAAAGTCGAAACGCAAACCACTGGACTTATGTAATTAGGTCGTTTTTTTCGATTATAGAGGTTATTCCCTCTTCGGGTTGGAAAAATCTCTTATGAAAAATTTCTAACCCTATGTGTGGGGTCGGGACTCGAACCCATGTGCGCTGCGTACAAGGCAATCGATTTACCCACTATGCTACGCCCACCCCCATTAGGTCTAGCGATCTTTACGCACAACGTGGTTTTAAACCATTTTTCTCCCTAGGGAGATGTGTTGAATATTATAAGTCCTAGTCCTAATCCACAGCCCATGACGAGTTTCGCTGAAGCAACTCAAACAAGCTTCAAACTTGCATATTTTGTCATCCCCTCCATGAACAACGATAGTTTGACATCTTACTCATCACGGCTGAAGCTAGTGTCGCAAACCATGAAAAACGTGAAAATAGCCTTGTCCAGCGACAAACAGAAATGTCAAGTCACGTGCAGTCGAACAACCATGAAACCGTTAACCTGCTACCGACCGGTAGTTCCGCTAATTGCAGCACTGCACCGCATGTCAGTCAGCAGACAAAGAGTCATTATCACGTTCGTAATTCGCTCCGGCTAGCCAGCAACCCGAGACCCCTTATGTCTTTCTTAAGGTGACAGCTACACTCTTCCGGAACATTCCCCTGCTCGCGTCCAACGTGGTACACATCACAGAATGCAAGCATCGGTCCTATTTTATCATGTTACAGAGGCAATTAACACTAAAAATCACATCACCTTAGTCAGCCAGCTCGTTTTCAACCAGCAACCGAATCCAGATCCGTTATGGCCTCCTAACTCGACCTCGAAGAAACTTGCACCCGCCGGGCCTCGCCGAAGGCAGAAAATGAGCCAAAGTTTTGTTCCTCGTGTCCCCTCTCACATCACAACACAAACACTAACACTGGCGTTAGAGGAAGCTGACAGTCCCTTTCTCGCTCTTGCCCGCAACTTTGGTTGCTCCGTCCAGCTGATCAGTTTCTCGAATCTAGCACAAGTAACGCGACCTGGGCTTTAAGCACTGCGAACCGAAGGAATTCGGACCAATAACATATAACACACCGAAATGCTTTAAATCACCACCACATCAGCGATCAACGCCACGAAACAAATATAGCTAGACTAATCGAGAGAAGAAACAAAAACCTAAAACGAAATTAAGGTAACAAAGAAACCAAAAAAAAACTTAAACGCGCAAAGAATCTGAACACGCAAAGTTTACGCGACGGCTATCGAACTGCAACTGACTGAGCGCACGGTGAACGAATCGAATCGAAGCAACCTGGTTTGATCGTGGTGCGCGACCTGTTGCTACTACACTAACACCGCCAAAAAGAAGTAGCCACCACAGGTGAGTAAGTGAAACGCGCAACAAAAAGAGCTTTGAGCGCCGTTGCTCAAAATTCTTCCCAGTGTGTGTGAGCGTGCGTGCAAGTCTGACTCAGTGCGAAACGAAAGAAAAAAGGTACCGATCTTCTTACCTGTGTACGGGTCGGATCGGTTTGGTTTGGTTTCATCATCGGAGGAGAAGCCCATTCGGGCTGCGCAGTGGCTTTTTTCGTTCACTGTTTGTGTAGTTGTTTGTCTGCCTAAGAAGCAAGCAGCCGAAAAGAAGGCAAACACAGTACAGCGGAGACTGAGACGAGATAGGAGAATTGCGCGAAAGATTATGAAAGAGAATGGGTGAAGCTAAAGGTGAATTGACTCACACAGTGAGCGAACAGATGGATCGGCCAGAGAGTCGCGACGACGGGACGGTATCCGTTTATCCATTGATGCTGGATCTAACGGACGGATGGGGGAACAGATCAATAGACAGAGTACTCTCTTCATCGTAGCCTCGAAGAAGTATATTTAAAAAAGTATTTATTAAAATTATAATTAGTTTGCTTGTCTATGTACTTTGCGAGAGCTTAAGTGCTCTTGTTTGGTGATATAAAGCAAGGATAGGAAACTTCGTTAACGGTGCGAAGGCTTGAATTGAGAAGGTGCAGAAAAAGGGACTAATCTCGCTGAAGGTGGATTGAAAAGATAAGAACAAAATGAGCAAGACTTTACAAACTACATATACATACTTCGAACTAAAGTCTGGTTGATTTAAAATCCGGAAACATACTTTATTTTATTGCAACTCCTCTAATGGCCGCTTTGACAGTGGAAATTTTATCTGTCCACGGCACAAAGTTCAAATTGGTTTTTGCTGATGAATTTGCATGAAAACTGATGATCTGGCACGGCATTTGTAGCTGTATACTATTAATTTTTTTTCTGTATTTAAATATTTTATGGTAGAAGTAACTTACCTCTAAATTTTCTACCAAGGTCGCGGTGATACGACACCACTCGAAACGACGAGGAACGCCAAACGGTTTTTAACCGATCAAATCTAGCCACAGAATGCCCGCGCATAAGTGTAATGGAATAACATGAATTGCAACTTTTTAATCCCGCCGAGAACTGTTTTTTCGGCCCCGCGTTCTTTGTTTGTCCATTCGGGTTTTTAGGGGGATCAGAAACCAAATCATAACAACAACAAAAAACCAGAGACGATGGGGTAATTTGGAATAATTTGGATAAAAGCTGATTTCCAGCAGACGGGTTTTTTCCTACTTTGTTTTTTTCTACTTTCCTCAGCCTTCAATGGAGCACGTGGTTTGTTGGCGGTAGTGCGGGAGGATCGTGACCGATTGCGTGATTCGTGAAGGGGAGTTGAAAGGATAGGTGGATAAGGTTTTATTTGGATGCTCGGCCATCGGTCTGCTTGGATGAAAGTTCGTTGACCATTGATGTTGCGTTGTCTTGGAGGCTATGGTTGGTGAGATATTTAAGAGAATTTGAAAATAAAGACTCCAGCGGAACTATATTTCTTCATGGTGAAGAAAAATGTAGGTTCAAACTATTTTTCTCCATTAAGGAGAAAATTGTTTAAAACAATCTTTGCGCGTGAAGAGCACAAAACTTATAACTAAATTAGTTATCAAATTTGCGTTTCGACTTCGTCTCATCAGAATCCGACACTAACTTAGTGCATGTTGCTATGATTGCCAAACAAAGTTTTGAATTCAATAATCATCATCTCCGACGTATTGGGCTCGCGACTGGTGGTATCTGTGCTCGTGGTGACGCTTATCACGATATCGAACATATTATCTGGGTATGCGCCGAGTATTGTTCTGCCAAATCTTAAATATTGGATTCCCTTTGGGTCCGAGGAGGATCAACCAATGTCCCAGTCTGGGATGCACTGGCAAGTCGCACCTCGTATACACCTCCTTAAAAACAAACAGTATACAGATTTATTCACCCCTTTTATTTTTCTTATTCTCAAAAGTACCTCTTTCGCTTGTACAGTACTCGAACGATGGTTTAGTGTGACTTGAAGCTGAGACGAAACGTCTCTGTCAACTAAGTCAACAAACACGGGCCTACAGCACACACATCACACGCGCAACTCGGTGTGTTGCCGATCCGCAACTAAGCCGTGCTCGTCTGGAGGAACCCCTGCCAGTTCGATATTGCCTGATGAAGGCTGCCCGAGTCTTTAATCGATGCCGTTGATCTCTCGTTTGCCTGAAAATAAAAAAATAAAATAATAACATAAAAAAATTAAAATAATAACATAAAAAAAATTAAATTTTATGTTATTATTAAAATTAAAATAAATACAAAAAAATTAAATAATTAAAATAATAACATAAAAAATTATAAAACAATTGTGGTAAAAATTATTGTATTTTGTCATGAAATGAGATATGTCAAATAAAGACTGTTAACATATATCTTTATTTTGAATTTATATTTTATTTTCACGTTTCCTGAGTTGAAAAAAAAACATTGTTGTAATCATGAAAATCAGCTTTATCGATGTATGTAATAAAAAAAATCATTTAATTACCCAATTTTTAATTCATTTACAATGCGCGACAATTGCAAAACGAAAAAATTTAAACCAAAACGTCAAACGCACAGCATGCTGTGATCAGCACATTAACACTCCTCCAACCATATCAGTCGTACACAAACAACCATGCCTCAAAAAATGTCGGAACGGTATTTTCGAATCGCTATATCGTGCAGCCGCTTGAACAATTTTGGAACTTTTTTTTAACTCTCTAGATTACAGCAGAGTGATTAGAATTTAGATTCGGCTAAAACTGAGCTTGCCACGACTATAAAAAGGAGGAGTATAGGACCATAACAAATGAATTTAACACGGCTTACGTAACGTTATTAAAATCGATGAAATAATCAAACGATTTACTTCAAACATGTTTAAGATATTACGTCGATATTGTCACGTCTAGTGCTTTTTTCATCACGTCATATCTAACAATAAGAGACTCTCTTTGTTTACTCTTTCTCTTTTGATGTTTACGCCTTTTCACTAGTAAAGGGGAAAATGTTAAAGCGATTAAGTTTCTAACAGAAGAGAAAGTAAAAAATGAGTCGCTTATTGTTGGATATGACGTTTTGAGAAAAAGCTTACGACTCTAAAATCAATGAATAATCAGTGCGTCAAGGTGATAATTAGCAAAAATTGGTTGAAGTTGGTAAAATGCTGTAGACCGCAGACAACAAACCTAATCTTAATTTCTTCATGGCAGTCATGATTCTAGACAAGCCTTTGTCCAGGGGCCAACAGCTTAATATCTGCAAAAAATCTTCTGATTAGTTTACGGTGACGATTTCGATGACGCTCACTCGACAAATGTTTATACTCTCAGTAACTAGCCTGTTCTACGTAAGCTGTGCTGTCAGAGGGCCAACATGGCCTACTTCTGTGATAGTCACAAATTGATGTAAATCATTTAATTTTAAGCAACAAAAAGAAAACGCGGGTAAAGCTGTTCATCAACAACACAGGTAATCAAGCTGTATTACCGCCAGCAATAGGTAGCTTGTCACCCCGCATGGGTAAACTAAACCTGAACCCGACCGGCTGCTATAACTACCATCTACAGCGGAAACTACATCAGTAGTACATCTAAATCCTGTGACAATCGACACGCAGCATGGATCAACTCCACATCAACGATTTACCGACAGAGCTGCTCTGTCAGGTGTTCGACCAACTTGATCAAGCCCAGCAAAGTATCGTGATGCGAGCCTGCGTCCGCTGGTACGAGATTCTGTCCAGCGATTGGTACATCCGGCGACGTCGACTTTGCCTGTGTGCCGACAACATGTGCCAGGACGGGGACAGTCTGGTGGAGATGAGTCGCTACCGGGCGTTCGCCGTTAACTCGCTGGCAACCAATCGGAGCAAGGATGTGTTTCTGGAACCGCTGCGAGATTTTCTTTTCGGTGAAAATGTAGTGGGACATCTGGAAGAACTACAGCTGACACAGTTCCAGCACTCGCTGACGCAGCTGTTTGGCAGTGCTGCCAATCTGCATCTGCCGAGTTTGAGGAAGATTAGTTTTCAATGCTTGCAAGAGACAGATGAGGAGGATGCGACCAGCTTTCGGCTGGAGGCGCCGAATCTACGCATCATGGAGTTGGAAGTTTCCGGCTCGACGGTAAGTCCGTTGGTGCGATTGTTCAGCGGACAGATTGAGAATCTGAGTGTGACGTTCGAGCATATTGCCCAGTTCAGTGTGACGGTAGGGCCAATTAAATTTGCGAATTTGAACAGTTTAACATTGATCGCTCGATCCGACGATGTGTTTCCAGTGCCGAATGTTAGCTTGATTCATGCAAAGTTGTTCGGCCGGCTAAAGTATTTGAAACTGGTGGATGTGGAGAATATGTTTCATCCCTTTTACAAGGCTATCCTCCGAGAGGCTAAAAATTTGGAAACGTTAATTATTCACGGTCAGAATATGGGTAAAGGCGCTTTCGAAGAGATAGGTAATCTGCAGAAACTGGTGGAACTGCAGCTGATGGTTTACATCGAAAAGTTGGACACAGCGAAGAAGTTATCACTTCCGAACTTGAAACTACTGACGACCTTTGTTGGCTCACTGATTCCACTGGACAGTGTCCCGAAGTTGCGAACACTGTCCATTAAAAATCATACACCATTCCGAATGAGATTCTTTTTAAGTGACGCGGAGAATCTCCATTCGTTCTTTCGAGTATTCAGTCAGCAGCTGGAAGTGCTGAGGCTGGATAAGACCAGCACGTTGTTCAACTCGTTCGCTAAGGCAGTTTGCACCATGAAACGGCTCAAAGTTCTGGAAATGGTGGATGTAGAAACGGTAAGTGTTAGAACTATTTGAACTGGATTCATCTAATGTGTTTTGTTTATTGTACAGGAACAGAAGGATATTGAGTTGATCGTTGGTTCACTGAAGCAGCTACAGAAGGCACATTTTGTGAGGTGTAATGCATTGAAAAAATATGCAAATGTGACCAGTAAAAACTTTTACGGGAAGCTTAGGCGTCAGAACGTGGACTGCCAGATAGGGTACAAATTGGGGGCTTCTCCTGTCGCTGATGAATTCGAAGATTTTTGTTATCCAGGATAATATTATTTTTCTTTTATAATTAACGATGTTGCATGGTAGAGAAATAAATAAAACAACTGATAAACACTGCGTTTCGCTCAATTGTGTTGCATTCGTCCACACTCTAACGTCGCTATGGGTGACTTGTTATTTGCGGTCGGTTGTTTTTGTTTGCTTTTTCATCTCGTTGGTTACGTTTGTTAATCTGTCGATGTGTCAGGTAAAGTTGATATTAATTTGATGTCTGATGTTTTCAGATAATAGGTTTGCAACAACATCGCTGACATATTGCGTCCTATGAAGAGAATTTTTGCCAAAGCGTGATGAATCTGATGAAGTTTGCCTTCGCTTCACGCTGTTTTAGGTTGGTTTGCCGTAGATGAGTTGACAACCGGTTGAGTTGCATTCTCCTCTGCATCTTCTGCACAAGGTTGTCCATGGTGAGCTGTCTGATTACAATACTCGCACGTAGGAATTTGCCACGCATAGCTACATAACGTAGTTCGTTTAGTAGTAGTTCCGTGAGATTTGAGTTTTCTAATCGGGCCCTATTCTCACAGTCACGTCACTTAGTGATTGAAGAAAATGTTGCTCTAGTCGCTAAGTGACGTGCCTGTGAGAATAGGGCCCGTCAAGTAAAAGGGAATCGATCTGAATCCTCACCGTAAGAATACCGGTTGGAATGCCCAGGAAGAATTAGCAATGGAATTTGCGTTTTGACTTCGTCTCATCAGAATCCGACACTAACTTAGTGACAGCTTCAAAAAACGAAAGGACTGTGTGTTTCTGAGCAAACGGCTAGTTCCGGGAATATGTTTCTCCAAGTATCAGGTGTAACGGATTCTATTTTTTTGTATTGCAACTTGCATTTTGCAATTTGCTCAGTCATGTAGCCTTACCTCTATGTAGTCATTTTCTATATACAAAGGAATCATAATTCCAACGTTATCACTTCAACCACATGTTTTGTGTTGTCCTGCAAAGCGAAACGTTCGGCTTGGGCTAACGTGTTGAATGATATCAAGGCTGAATTGCACAGATGATGATACTGAAAATCGATGACCTCGGTAAGCCTAAGCTCCATTTTCACCTTCAGAAGGTAATTTTGAACTTATTAACGACGGCAGCGTTGGGTCGGAGCAAAGCTTTTTCTTCGACTTTACTCATGATGTCTAACCAATTCAAAAGGTCACATGTGCAAAAGAGTGCCTCTCTTTGTTTACTTTATCTTTCGATCATGACTTCTTCATAAAGGGAAAGGGGGGGGGGGGGTAGGTCGAATAGTTTCAGCGTAAAAAAGCTGTGTTGCGAATTTATTTAAGAAATTTGGGTGAAGCGAATTGATCAAAACTTTTGTACATTATAATATATTATTTAAAAAACATTCTGGAATTTTTCCATGCAAAAATTTCGACTCGCTGACGAAACTTTTTGTAGAACGTCTCTGAAAAAACACGATTTACGGTATTAACTGCCATTCAAAAACTACCTAAGCGATGTATTTCAAACTTAGCATACACATTCTGTGTGAAAAATACCTAACCCCTGCGTTGAGTTTTCGAGATAATTTTTCAATTAAGGGGGGTTTTCACTCATATTTAATAAAAATTGTTATTTTCGCGAAAAATTCCACCATTTTTTACCCGGCTAATTGAAAAATTATCTCGAAAACTCAGGTTAGGGTTAGGTACCTTTTACATAGAAAGTATAGGCAAAGTTTGAAATAAATTGGTCAGGTAGTTTTTGAATGGTAGTTAACATCGTAAATCCTTTTTTCCAGTGACGTTCTACAAAAAGATTCGTCACCGAGTCGCTCTGACGTGGACCTTTTCAATGAGTGTCCTAGAAATACGATGTTTCCTTTGTTCAATAGACAATGCACACATAATCAAGAAACTGCTAACTGTCATTCACTTGGCTTGATTGCAAGTGTGACTCGCCCGGAAGTAGAAAGTAGATTGACTTGATCCAATATTCGTCCGATATTGTTCCGATATTGATCTAACATGGGTCCAATATCAATCCGTCATTGGTCGAACATTGTTCTGACGTTGGTCCGATATTGATTCGACATTGGTCCGATATTGATTCGACATTAAGCCGACAATGATCCGACATTGGACGGACATTGGTCCAACATTGGCCTAACATCGATCCAACATTTGTCCGATATTGATCCGGAATTGGTTCAATATTGTTCCGACATTGGCCCGATATTGATCTAAGTTAGATCCGACATTGATCGCACACTGGTCTAACATAGATCCGACGTTGGTACAACATTGATCCAACATTTGTCCGACAATAACCCTAAATTGGTCCGACATTGGTCCAACACTGATCCGACATTGATCCAACATTTGTTCGGCATTAGTCCTAAATTGGTCCGACATTGGTTCGCTAATGATCCAACATTGATCCTACATTGGGCTGTTAGTAGTTCAACATTTGTTCGACTTTAATCTTAAATTGGTCTGGTTCGAAAACGATCTGACATTGGTCCGACATTGGTCCAACATTGATCCGACATTGGTCTATCAGTGGTCCAACATTTTTCCGACATTAATCCGAAATTGGTTTAATACTGATCCAACATTAATCCATGAATGATCCAACATTGATCTAACATCCGTCCGACATTAATCCAAAATTGGTCTAACACTGATCCGACATTGATCCAAGATTTGTTCGACATTAATCCGAAAATGGTCCGATATTGATCCGACATTGGTCCGATAATGATCCAATATTGGTCTAATCGATCCAGTATTTGTCCGACATTAAAAAAACCGACATTGGTCCAAAATTGATCGAAATTGGTTCGATTCAAGATTTATCCGATATTAATCCGACATTGGTCAAATATTGGACCAACATCGATCCATCATGTGTCCGGCGCTAATCTGAAATTGACCCGACATTGGTCCGACATTGTTTCGAAAATGGCACGGGATTGACAGAATGTCGATTCCTGGAAAAAAAAACCTGGAAAATCAGGAAATCCTGGACCTGGAAAAGCTGAAATTTCCAGAGGTCTTGCGTTCAAATGAAGAAAAATTAAACCGAACCTTAAATGTTGTTGTTGTTTTATGACGTGTTGCAGGTTTTTAAGCACAATGAAGTCAAAAGCCGAAGCTAATATCAGTACCTAATTTTGGCAACGATGGAATTGTGTAAAGTGAAAATTGAAGCTCTATTTTCAGTTTCAAGTTCGTTTCCGACATTGGTTGACATTGATCCGAAATTGGTTCAATATTCATCCGACATAGTTCCTACATCGATTCGATATTGGTTCGACATTTTTTCCGAAAATAATTCGACATTGATCCAATATTGGTCTGACATTTATTCGACATTGGTTCGATATTGTTCCAATATTGATCCGACATTGATCTGATAATTGTTTAAAATTGATGCGAAATCGATTCGACATTAAGCAACCCTGGACCAAGATTGAATCCGACATTGGCTCGACATTAGTCCACATTAATTATTCCGATATTGATCCGACATTCATTCAATATTGGTCCGACATTGTTCCGACAATAGTCCAACATTGATGCAAAATTGGTTCGGCATTGGTCCGACATTGGGCCAATATTGATTCGTCATTGGTCCGATATTGATTCGACTTTGATTCGATATTGGTCTTACAGTTATCCGACATTGGACCAACATTGGTTCGACGTTGGTCCAACATTGTTTGTCTAACACTGATCCAAAATTGGTCCAATATTAATCCGACCTCGATCCAGGATTGGTTCCACATTGCTTCAACATGGTTCCAACTTCGGTTCAAATTTTTGTCCAACCCTGGCCCAACATCGGTCCAATATTCCAATAGCTTTAATTTGACATTCCTTCTAATGAAACATCATTATCTTTTAATTTTGTTTCTATTCATACCTATCAAATCAGGTTCGTCCACCATCATTCAGCAAGTTAACTGGCAGTGTATTAATTGATTGATGTCCGTGTGAAGTTGATTTTTCGTTTGCAAAGGTAATAGCTCCTTACGGGAGGACAGCAATTATCAGTTAGTACAAATGAAAGCCCGAACTAAACAGGTTATAGTAAGAAGAAAGACTAAATCGGTCAAATCGCCATCGTTGCTGCTAATTTCATGTTCTTATTTACCTTTTCCACATGCGGATTACGATTGTGACTTTTGGCAATGGCTTCTTCGCTGGTGGTTCTGATCGTTTGATTAAGATACTTGTTGCTAAATGGGCACTGAAGGCAGCCGTTGCAGTTTTAGCCGATGATATTGGAATCTCTGCACTGATTTTGATTGCACTGGATGATCCCCGCGAAAAGTTGGCCGTTGTGGAAAAATTTGGATTTTATTACATGAAAGTTATAGTACAGTTTACAGTTGAAAAATCATAAGCTTATAAAAAAGCGCTTCCCATTTTTAATTTTTGTAAGGCATGCGAATCACGAATGCGAAACTTACTAACTGATAACCGTTAAAATATAAATAATTTCGCATTGTTTACTCAATTGCCAAAATCTGAATTAAAATATCATTTTACTGACGAATCCTTCAGTTTTTTTTTAGTGAGTATAGGATTATAAATCATATAAAATTGGGAAGTAAAGGTCTCCTTAATCCCTACAAACTTCCCAGTGAGAGCAGCAACCTTGAAAACGAACAAACATCCTTCGCCAGCTGTCGTCATTCATCACTCCACATAGCAACAGCTTGGCTGCGTCACGATGAAAAGGTCCCGCAAATAAGCGAAGAAAAAAACACGAAAAAGATGCCAAGCCTCCTTCGATTAGGCAATTTCGGGGAAGCCATTTATCTTCATTCCTTCTTCAACGCGCAATCTACTCGATTCACACAGCCTCCTACTTCACAATTCCCAAAAAATATTTGACTCGCTTTTTCGTGTGTCAGCCGGGGCACGGCTGGCTACGATTTTCAGTCGTACCAACTCGACACAAAATTCCAAACGAATGCACCCCCAGAAATCAAGACTTTCCTTCTCTCAACTCAAATCATCACCGTGTAATCAAATCAGCTCTAGGCAATTTACTTTCGTCCGGTCATTCTGTGAAGGGCCAATGGGCTGATCCGAGAGTAGAGAGTCTATTGAGTTAAAATCCGTGCCCAGTTCACTAATCTTCTAGGGGGCCGTTCATAAACCACGTAGACTCATAGGGGGGACGGGGGGGGGTCTGGCAAAAGTCTACGTTTTTCTACGAGGGGGGAGGGGGGGTCTTTGAAAAAGTCTACGTAGACTTTTATTTTTTGTTATTCTCGTATTACTAATTATGAATGGGATTTAAAGAGAGTTGTATTCAAAATATCGGTCTGTTCAGTATTTATGCAGAAATTTCAAAGCTAGTACACTATTGAGATAACTACTGGTTAAGCGACCACTCAACCCAGAACCCACGATTTTTTTGGACAACCTCACACGTTGTTGTTTTTGCGTATATTTTGATATAGTTTTGATCTAGGAATAATACAAAATGACAGTTCTAAAGACGATCGCCCAAAATGCCTCTCGACGGAAGATTTTGACTGTGAAATCATCTGAGACACCCCTAGTTAGCAGACATGCATGGACCATTAACCTTCCGGCAGTCGCGCTAGTGCACTGAGTGCACGCTGCTCTGAAAATCTAGCGAAATCGTCTTAGGACACCAGCAGCTGCTCGTTCAGTGGGCCATAAGCGCGACTTCCGGAGGGTTTAATGCATGAACCATAAAAAGTTAAAAAATTGTCAAAGTTATGCATTGTAACAACAAAACACCCGATTTTTAACAATTAATGGATTAATTTTTTAATTTTTATTTATTGATTTCGGTGGTTAAAGCAGTAGTGTAGTTAAACTTCTACAACAAAGTGTTTACTCGAGTTAATCAGTTTCTCTTGCAATCATTTACACTGATTTCAAAATCTTTAAACACCCGTTAAATTTTACGTCTTGATCCTATGCAACTCCGTGCAAACCGGCTCTACTATATTTATCTTTGAAAATATTCGGAGTTAAACTTTGATACTTTGCGATAATACTCTAAGGTGATACGGCTATTAATTACATAATAAATATAAATAATTTTGGGAAGATTTCAATAGCTTCGTTCCCTAATTCAAATAAGGCAATTTAGATTATCTTATTATCTTAGAAATATTGAAATTTGTTCACGAAAAGTGAAATTTGTGTGCATGTTTGGTTTATTATTTTAGTCTAGATGATAGTACACATTGACAGTATTAATTTGTAATTGTTTCTTATAATTTAACAATTTTGAATTCATCAGTAAGGCTCAAAAAGTGTTTAGCAATTCTGCATTGTTGGTGTAGGTCGCACTTCGGCCAAAATTTAAGCTAATTATAGCAATATATCTTTTTACATATATTTGAGTGACCAACCTTCTTTTTATTCCGCTACACAAACGTTGGAAAGCACCTTGAATCGGTATTAATTGATTTGATCAATCATAGACAAAAAACCAATGTGAAAAATCTTTCTTTAATATTTAAAAAGCTTGAAATAAATCTGAACGCTAATTTTTAATTGAACATTATAATGTGCTTCTTGCTAAATTCACATTTCCTGCGAATAAAAAAAATTAAAAGTCTACGTAGACTTTTGACGTGGGGGGGGGGGGGGGATTGGTAAAAGTCTACTAAGGTCTACTAGGGGGGAGGGGGGGTTAAAAATTCTCAAATTTCGGTCTACGTGGTTTATGAACGGTCCCTAGTGGAAATTACCCTTGCTAGCTGGAGGAGCTAGGGCACCGTAATCTGAGCCAATCAGCAGCTACCCACCGAGATTCCGAACGTGACGCTTCTATCCAATAATGGACGAAACCACTGTGTGAACAGAACGGAACGGAACGAAACATTTGATACTTTATCGAAGGACACCCAACCGACGGGTGCCGGTGGAGATGCTCAGAAGCAGAACCAGATCAGGTTAGAAATTGAACTTGGTCTCCCAAGTCAAGTTGTGGCTGGCTGGAAGAGAGGACTGGTGGTGGGGGGGGGCTTTTCAATCCTCATCATCTGATTGACTTTGAAGCCCCAGAAAAGGGGAAGCGGTCGCCGGTCGGTTGGTTTTACTGAGAGCGAGCTTCGACGATGCACTGTAAGAAGCCATGTGCCGTGATAGTGGTAATAGCGTTGCTTGTTTCGGATTCTAGGTATAGGAATAAAGGTACCGAGATTGGTTAGGTTACAGCCTTGATTTTGCACTAGTTTAAGCATACCAAAATTCACTTTCCCTGAGAAGCATCAGTTAGCTTCATTAGTAAACCGTTTCTTGGAAACTGAAAGGAATCCCTTTGCAAGTCAGAAACCGCCTAATTCCAACCTGCTACTCTCAACATCTCTTCTTCCCTCAAGAGGTATGTGCAGCCAAGCCTTTATGTCGACTTGCAATTCTCCTTCGAGTCCAGCTATAGATTGGGTGAGTGGAGCCTTGGAATTGGAATCCAACCGAGCTTGGCGGATCCTTTGAAGCTATCGTTCCGTGTAGCATAGCTTGTACCCCATCACAATCCATCATATTCAAGCACTTGCGCGTCAACTCACCATGTGAGGCCTCCTCAGTCCTGTCCGACCGGACAGTCAGTCAGCCAGCCAGTGGTTACTTCGATTCTCACCGCGGCAGCCACAAACTAAACGCATGCTGAGTTGAGGGAGTTCGAATCCCTAAAAGAGCGTAATTTTCATTCATCATAAACACATCACTCTTATTGCCTCATTTTTTCTCCGGACAGACAGACACTAGCACGAAGAGTTCAAACTCAAGCTGGCTCGGTGCTGTGAAAAGTTCAACAAAAGCTCAAAAACAAGTGAAGGGAAGAAAAATAAAGGAGATAAAACATCATTCAAACATTAATTTCCCACCACTTCACCCATCTCCTTCCCTGGATGTGGTGCGTTTGAAACCTCGCACCTCGTAGCTCTTGTATAGCAGCAACCTGTTTTTCGAAATCATCAAGCAAGCAAAGCCTGCTGTTTACTGTACAACGGCCACCACTGCTTGTTGCTACAGAGATGAGACGACGGCGAATTCGAACCAACCAGTCACGAGAGTGCTGATGCTTGCTGTTGTTTTTGTTGTTTGGGATCCAATCCGCCCCATCGATCCATCACTAACCCCTCTACTTCACTCCGGGCCGGCAGCGGCGATGATTGGGAAGTGTTGCCGAGTGTTTTGAAAAGAGTTAAGTTGATTTTCAGGAAAAAGTTGGAACGCGAAAATTGGAAAGATAAGACCAATAAGGAACAGAAGATTTAAAAAACCGGAGTCTTTCGTCTCGAACTACAAACACCTTGCCAGATATTTTTTCTATGTTCAATATTTAAGCAAGGAAACGAACTAGCTTTTTTCGACAAGTATGCTCGAAATCTCAAATTTCAAAAATTGATCTAGAGCAGAGATGACTGACGCAAATGTCGCCTTTTATCGGATTGAAAGCTATTGATGTGCTTTATTTTCGTCTTCATTTACAATTTTTTTCAAGACGAAAAAAACAAAATGGCACCCGTGGTGGCGCTCTTTCTAAGGTTAAGTGCGCGTGGAATTCCAAAACTACGTACAGCCTGCTGCCCCAGGATCCAACTGAAACACAAAACTAGTAAGAAATAAATTTATTGGAAGATTGACCTATAAAAGGATAAAAAACTTCAAATTTGACGTAATGGTGCCATCTCAAGCTTTGAGATCGATTTTGTTAAGCTTTTTCCACGTTGAGGCTACTCTAAAAATAATTAATACAAAGAATTTGTAGATTTTATAGGTCGTTCCTTCAATGGCCTAGGTTTTCTTGCGAGAGGCCAAAAGAAGAAGTCTTTAAATTGAATTGTTTTCAAATGAGATTGTACGCATTTTTGAAAAATCCTATTTTGAGATAAACACGTTTAAAGTTTTGAGAACACTTTCGGTTAATTATTCGTGGTAGAATGTCAATATTTTGTAACAATTACATGCAACTGTGGGTTTTGGACATTGCTGAATACGAATCTGGAGTCAGTTTTTTGAAATTCAGAATGACAGTTCCAATATGGCGGACCAGTACTTAAAATCGTCAAAAAAGGTTTTTGATTTATAAACACGAATTTGACTTAATCTGTATGAAAATAAAAAAAAATAAAAAATGGCGATTTCAATATGGCAGAATAAAATGTGACTAATAATTTTGACTAAAAATTTTCGTTTTTTCGTTTTCTGTAGTTGTTTGATAACTCACGATTAATCTGCGATGTCGTTATAGATCAAGACGCGGAATACGCTCTTGAGACCTGTACACATGTACAGTGCAACGCGAAACATTCTGGGACGTGCATAACGCCATGTAAAGGTTTCTACCTGAGGCGCGCGTCTCGAACCGAGAGCGTCCCAAGGCGTCAAGGACGCCGTTTGAACTGAATAATTGACAAAAGAGAAAGCAAGCAATGCGTGTGTCTCTTTGTTAGATACTCTTATATTAGAGTTTTGTTTTAGTCATCAGGAGGACTTTTGAATGATTTAGGGAATATATTGATCTGGGAACTGATCTTTTAGTCTGGATCCCATAGTTGTAAACTCAAATCAGGATCAAATGAAATACGTATGCTACAGCACTCACATCTAAACTGATCCCGAAATAAGGAACTAGGCATAATTCTTCGATTCCAAATTGAATTGAAAGGTTGGTCCGAAATTTGCATTGGTGACAATCTTTGGAATGGGAAATTAAGTTTAAATGGCTTAATAGTTTATAGAAAAAAAGTAAAAAATATGTAGATTTCAATAATTACTGAAAATGCTACTTTTCGGGGGCACAATGGAAAATGGAGATGCAGTAACCATGAGTTGTGCCAAGTATACAAACTTGCTGACAGTGGAAGGCTGATTAAACACGGTAGACTACTGTGCGCTGGACATGTAGCGCGAATGTAGGAAGAAGGACATGCTACAGTTATGGTCAGCAGAGAACGTAAAACGATCAATTGGTATTTTGGCCCATTCTTGCACATTTTATTCCATAAGATCATCTGAATTCCTAAACGTAAGAACAGGAATGTGTTGCTAGAGTTCCACCCAGAAGTGCTTGATCGGATTAAGGTCCGTTGATTGTGATGGCCACTCTAAAACAGATACTTTTTGGTTCTGAAACCTTGACTTGACCAACCTTCGGGTATGCCGAGAAATCTATCCATCTTCCATATTTTTACAAGCGTTCAGGAAGCATTCTGATCTGTAGCAGATTTTTATAAATCGGAGTAGTCAAAATGTCCTGAATTCGACGTATTGGTCAAATTTCGTGTGGACTGAAACATCCTAAAATACTGTCACTTGTTAGCACAGGGATATTATTTAAAATTATTAGTGGATTTACCCCAAACCATGACACTTTCCTCGCCATTTTCAACGGTATCTGGTATCTGGGGTTATGTCGAAGACTCTGTGGTCTTCGCACGTCACCTGACGAAAATAAATTGAATTTACCTTCTTCAGTCCAAAGAACATCCTGTTAGCCAGAATTTATCGATCCAGAATTTAAACCATTTAGAAGAAATCAATCGAGCTTTGCGGGTTTTTTATGATATTAGTCACTTCTTTGCTAGTTATCAGGCATTCTATTTTATGGAATTTTTGTATCAACTTTGTCTCATCAGAATTCGACACTAACTGATAGAACTCAGAAAACTAGTTTTTGTATCTAGTCCTCTCGACAATCCTCTTGGAGTGCCGCAAGGTAGTGTCTTGGGTCCTATTTTATTTATTATGTATATAAATGACATTAGGCGAGTTTTACGATTTTGTGACTTAAATTTGTTTGCTGACGATACTGTTCTGTTCATTGCAGCTAAGGATATAGATGAAGCCGTGGCGCATTTGAACGAAGATTTGCATTCCCTTGCTCGTTGGTTAAAATTTAAACAATTAAAGTTAAATGTTGCTAAAACTAAATATATGATTATCTCTTCGGCTAATACTAGGCCTGACGTTAACGTTGAAATAAATGGTGAGACTATTGATCGCGTTAGTGAATTAAAATATCTTGGAATAATCATTGATGATAAGTTAACCTTTAAGTCTCACATCGACAATGTCATCAAAAAGATTGCTAAAAAGTATGGTATATTGTGTCGTCTGAAAAATGATTTAACAATTAGTAGTAAAATTTTATTATATAAATCTATTGTTTCACCACATATTGACTTCTGCCCGTCCATTTTGTTTCTTGCCAATCAAACACAAATATTGAGGTTACAGCGATTGCAAAATAGAATCATGCGATTAATTTTAAAATGTAACAGATACACTTCCTCTAGTTTCATGCTAAGCGCATTACAATGGCTCTCTGTGAAGCAAAGAATTTATTACTTAACAATGGTGTTCATTTTTAAAATTATTAATGGAATGCTACCTCGATATTTGTGTGATCGAATTGAAAGAGGAAGTGATGTGCATAGGTACAACACTAGAAACGCGTCTGATGCAAGAACACCTAACTTTTTATTTAGTGGATCACAGAACTCCTTGTTGTACAAAGGAATAAGTTTTTTCAATTCGATGCCTAGACATATTAGACGTGCGGCAACATTAGCGGAGTTCAAAACACTATGTATTTCACACGTAAAATCTGCTTTGTAGACAGATTTTTTGAATTTTTATATTTTGGAGTTATTTGAATAACTATGTAATACCACGAAGATTGTATTTTTTTTCTCTTCTATTATTTGCATTTAGTCACACTTAGTTATTATATTCGCTATGATGATGATGGATTTTTGTTAATTGTTTATTATAGTTTTTAAAAATAATGAGATGTCTACAGAAGTCTGAGCCACGCGCGCGATAAACAGATAGAGACTAACTTGAAATCGAACATGGTGACCAGTACTAAGAGCTCATCGGGTTGAATTGAAGCTTTTAGACTTTTGTTGTGATCAGGGTCTGATTTGAAGATGGAGTTGCTTTGCTGGCTTTGCTCGACAATAGAGTTAATCTCGGTTATTGCTGCCATAGCGGCAATAACGGAGTTGGTTCGTTGAGTGGGGGGCTTGGTGATATCTTCTGATAAAACAAGATATCGGGTTCAATTCCTGATCAATCCAGGGTATTCCCGGAAAGGAATATCCCTGGATTGCCTTGGGTTAGTGGTACGCAACTTTCAATAAAGGGGCCTGATGTGGATGATATAACTCGATTAGACTCTGCACTGCCACTAGGCTCGTCACTTCTCACCTTAGCAGGTGGTAGTACCGATGTCTTGGTCAAGCGGGAGGAGTCTTACAGAGAATTATCAGAAATGGAAGCTATTGGGTTCAATTCCCGATTCTATCAAGTATCTTCCCGGAATGGAAATTTTCTTGATGGACCCTGGTTGTTGATGGAATATTCGAAATATATCTGGTTGCGTTTTTTTGAAGGAAAGGCTATGTCTGTAAATTGTCCGTTTTTTTTTTGTTAACTGGTCTTGTCATGATTTAAAATATTAATTATCTTCTAGATAACTCGTTCAGCTCACACCTTTGTGGGGGTATGAGGTGGGACCATCATCATCATCATCAACTTAGTGACAGGACTAAACTAGCGCCGGATTGACGCTAGCTCCAAAAACGAAAACACTGTATGTGTTTCCGAATTAATTAAGTCGAAACTTGGTTTGGCCATTGCAATATGCACTACGCTATATTCCCCCTCAGGTAAAAACTTTTTTCTCCACTTAAGAGAAAATAGTTTTAAACCACATACGCGCGTTAAGGGAACAAAAAGTATAACTAAATTAATTATGAAATTTGCGTGTCGACTTCGAAAAAGAACGTAATTGCTCACATATAGCTGCGCATATATTTTTGAGTTTCATTCATAGTTCGCTAGTCGAATGAGCAGCATGTCGATGCGTGGTCAAACGGTTTGGTTAGCAGAAGACAATCTAAATTTTCGTCGCCCGTAGATTGTGGCGTATAAAAACGGGTGTCAGATTCGATCGAACCACATGCGTTCGAAAAATCAATACGCAGATTTCAATACATATTTGTGGGATTCACGGAGAGTTCTATAACAAAATGGTTTTACCGATCGGCTTGCTGTTCATAACCTCAGGCAATTTCTTAATTAAACCATAATGTTTAGCTGCGGTCGGATATTTCAACAACAAAATCAAGAATTGGCAATAGTACTGATCGTCCATCAACCCTAAATGCAGTCACGATACTCGGGTTAGGTTCCAGATATTTCACACCCATCTTATTTGGTTTATAAAAAACTGGAAAAAATCAATCCGGATCTTCTAAATTAGTTTTTCTTTTATTCTCTTGAATACGATATACGGATTTCTTGAAAATCTTGAATTTATGTACGGATTTTCCTGTGAACGAATTATTTGATTTTAACAGGGTTTTGTATTGGATGTTCATTCTTGCCAGTTTTAAGCGAATAGTATACTGAGGACTTCAGCCTGCTCTTTAGGCTTGATGTCTATATTCTTGGAGTTATCGTTCCAACCAACGATTTTTTTGGTATTTCCCAATTATGCCAACGGTTTGGAGCATCTCTAATCTAGTCAATAAAATTATCTTGTCGCGTAAGCCACACCCATATTCGATTCGTTGCTAAAAAGGCGTCCACAATTCAGTTTTCTTGAAACGCTTTGTTATCAGAGATTCGAATATTATGTTTTCCTGAAAACTCGATTGACAGCGCAAATATTTTTACTCAAACAGGTTTGTCGCGATGTCGTACCGTATTGTACCTATCGCAATCGACCCACCGATTAAGCGAAAACAGTTGACAGTCTCACCTAAAGCAATATATCAGGTGAAACGATTACGAATTAATTAACTATTACGAATTACGTGAGACGAAAGAATTAACGATTTACACCTATCCAGGAAATGTGTAATCCAATACATATACCAGCAATTTCACCGGCAACACTGGTCTGTGTCAAATAATACCCGACTTATTTGCCTTTCGACTTGTTTTTTATGGGCAACAAGGCACCGGTATTTCTGTTTTGTCTACGATTCCTGTTCCGATCACAGAACACAACTTTGACTCATTGGGAGATGACTAATAATTAACATGTTTTCAAGTTCGTTACCGAGTGTAAACCTGACTCGCTCCGACCGGTTGCGTTGCAGCGCGTTGCCGTCCTGGTGGGTGCGCAGTCAATGCTGTTGCAGAAGTTGCAAGTAAGAGAACAAGTGCGAAACAGGAGTGGTTCAGGTTTCCATAGAGATCACTGACTGGAAGGTATTCAAGGCTCATTGTGCAACCAGCACCAACCTCTATAGATAGGTGTAAATTTAATATCTGAGATGTTGTTTGGTTTCCTTAAAAGTAAACTTCAATCCCGGATCAGCAAGCTAAGATGGAGATTTATCCAAAACTAGAAATTAAGTTGATTGCCAAATAACATACAATAAACTAACAACGGTTTCGGATAGATTATAATCAACTGTCGTTCCTAAAACTTTTTTTCCGAAACATAAACAAGCTTCCAAAGGGTACCATTCGGAACGTGGCCTACTTCGATCTCGTAAATCGAAACTCTTCATCGACTCCATTAATGTCGCCATCGTAAAAAAAACAACAGCAATCCGAATCATCCCCTGCAGTGACAGGGACTCCGTTTCACAATCTGTATGCTTGAATGGATCGCTAGATGGGTGTTCAATTTCTCAATCACACATACATACCCACATACATAGCCATATACGAAGGGAATAGCAAGTGCAATATGTGGAACGACCTCCATTTCTGCTATTAACTGAGATTGGCGAGGGGGGGGGGGGTGTCAGAGAAAGAACCGAATGTGTGTCATAGTGCTGCTTCCAGCGTAGTTCACATACTGGGATGGTTAAAGGGAGGAGGATCAGACCTCGCTAGTCGTATGGCTGTTTTCGGTGGCAAATAATATCAAATCCCTTTGGATGTGCACTACGAACGATTGGAGCCCTGTTGTTGTGAATGATCCTGCCAGATAGAGTGAGATAGAAAGATAAAAGAACCAGAACAGAATCCAAACAGAAAGTCAGCTTGAGTGAAGCCGTACATCGTCATTATCGACATTGATGGTGTTCTTTTCGTGTGCCGCGCGACGCCTCCTGTGGTCTCGGTTGTCAAAGTAACCGGCAAGGGGTTGGATTGGGTCGCCATATACCTAGTGGCATTAATTGAAATATCCTTGCGGCTGTGAATTAATTCAATTTACGGGAGTGCTCGAATACAACAAAGTAAGACTTACTGCAAAAACTAACGCCCCTTCAATCTTCAATAGTATGGAAAATGAGAAAGAAAACTGCAATTACTGAATTAGTAAGTACGTTTAATAAAAGAGAATATGCACAATCTCAAAACCCTAATTCAATTATGAAAATTTATTGAACCATTCAGTCTCAGATGCAAACATAATCTTTATTCTATCGCTTTGAATAAAAACTTATATTTTAACTAATTTCGATGCGTTTCGTCAACTATTTAGCTGACATTCAGCATACCGTTAAATATGAATATAACTCGTTTTCAATTGAAAACTTCCCGTACTTTGAAGCCGGTCAACACCAACTACCCAACTACGACGCAATGAATAATTCAAATTCAATTTGCCCATCCGTGAGAATGAAAGCCCATTTTCATCGTAAGCGACTGGTTAGTTTCCGAGAGTTTTCCCTCATCCGGCTGCCATCAACAACAACAACAGCAACAACGGAAGCTGCGGTAATCAACAAGTAAAAGTTTACATCCGGGAAAGTAACTGTTTGCTGTGCAATTAGCGTTCTCCGACCCGATACTAATGGGGGTTCAAAGTGGAAACATTTCACCGGTATTTTAAGGTACTACAATAGTTGTTGATTCACGTTTGGCATTTCGTTCTGAATCGGTTTGAACTTTAAGATCCAGGCAGGCCGCGAGAGCGGTTCAGCATGCGAGAACTTTTTAGCGCCCCCCCCCCCCTTCATTCGAGCTACGGCAGGCCAGGCGCCATGCCATCGTAAAACTGCCAGGCAACAGTTGTTGAGGTAAAGTAGACCGCGAAATGGGATCGTTTTCGAAAACAAGCGGTGTGTTTTTCGCGAAAAAGGGCCCTGCCCCTTGCCGCCGCCTACTGCGGTTTTGGGGTTCGCTGCAGCGAAGCATAATGCATAACAATTATCGCGAGCGCATATTCGAAAGCCATCAGTGACGGTCAGAGCCCAGAAGGCGGCTTTTTTCGAAAGTGGACGAAAAAGGAATTTTAAGACACGAACTGCACATGCCTTGGTGGTGCCAGTGTTATGTATTGAAGGGGGGCTAGGGGATTTCAAAAAAGGATGCCGACTGTGGGAACAGGGGTCCTGTACAACAGCGCGGAGAAACCATTTTGGATAGCGGAACGTTGGGCTGCGTTGAGATATTAATTATAAGCAATTTATTTTCGGGGTCGTTATTTTCCGCACTGGAGCCTGGTCGGGATGAGGTCAGGCATTCGGGAGAAGAATGCTTTTATCGAACGCGCGCTGCATGTAAGCATTATTATGGTCCGGTCGCGCGAATGACAAGGTGCTGAACTGGTTGCAAGATTGACAGCCAACCAGGCAGGTGATTTTAGGGTATGAATTAATTTTGTTGCTTGAGCAAAATTGGAATGTCATCTTAGCATACAGCTTGCATTTGGAAACAATGACCGTAGCAAATTTATAGCTGCGTAGTCGGTGCTACCGGGCCATGGAGGCCATTGATCCGACCGAAGGTAACAATTTGAAGCCCGCGGTCAAAAGCTGTAACTCTTTCACAATCAATCTTTATTATGTTGAATATATAATCACTCTCGAAAACAATCGCCACAGGTAGCCGTTGCTGTCGGGCTCAAAGCCCAATCATATCTGGGATGGCGACTGGTGATGGAAGAACCCAACCCAGCATAAAACCGTACCAGTAATTTAGAACCAACCATCATTATCATCAGCAGCAGCGCTTTTCGCTGGCTCTCGGAAATATAAACATACCGAAGGTCGGCCGTTTGGGTGCGTGCAGAACAATAATCGGTTCTTCATAATGAAATGGTTCGGCTTTCGCAGCTTCCTGCCTGCAGGGCCAGCAGTCTCCAGTCTTAAATTTAATAGCAAAGAACCGGCGTCCGACAGAATCGAGATCTGCGATAGAAAGTCGTTAAGTGATGCGAAGGAAAACTTCTGGCTCATAACTTTTGACATTTTGTAGCCACGGCCACGTTCCTGCTCGAGTGTATGTGTTCCGAAGCAAGTAGCCATTTAAATAACATGCTTATCCTTCAATTGCTTTGAACTTGGGGAACAAACGATGTCGTAAAAGTTTATTTCTGGACCTACCGCGGATTGCGAGATTAGTTCTATTTTATTTGACTTTGGAATTTGTAATAATTTTTGGAATTACTTGGGAATGGGCAACCCAAGTCAACAGCTGTCACTGGACGTTTGCTGATAGTTTCGCGTTTTTTCGCCACTGCTTAGTAGTAGGCTGGGAAAAAAATCATTTTTGCGTAGAGAAAGCATCGATTTGTTCGTGGTTGACACAGATAATTTTCTATTTATTACAAGCGATTTTTAAACTCATTAAGCTTTCGAAGTTCACAAAGGCATCTCGTGTGGCAGGCCATCTGTTCCTGTGGCATGAAGAGCGACATTTACATCGCAAACGGGATCATCGTTCAGGAAATTTATGTGCATGAGTGCTTGAAAAAACGTCCGTTGCCTTTCCTCGAGCAAAACAAAGACCATTTAGTAGTATTTTTTTCGATTATGGAGGTTTTAACCTTAAGGTCATTCGCCTTTTCGGGTTAGCAAAATATCTTAAGAAAAATCCCTAACCCTGTGTGCGGGGTTGGGATTCGAACCAAGATGAGCTACGTACAAGGCAATCGTTTTATAAAACTACGCTATGCCCGCCACCTATGGAGTGGTGTGCCGTGAAGATGCCCAAGGACAAGAACCCCCCAACACGCCAGAGCTCCGCCCAACAGAAAAGTATTGGACAACCGTCCAGCGGAACCTCAAGAAGACGCGGGAGGGAGATGCAGTTCAAGGCAACCTGGCGTTCTGCAGCTAGGAAACATAAGTGGAAGCTTGAGGGATTTTTTCTTTATTCTGTATGAATTGAACTTGCGAAAGAAACATGATTTGAGCTTTTAATAAAAGCTTCACACATTCTTGTTTGACAATTTTTTGATCGACAACCTTTATACGACGACTGGTTTATGAGATCAGCGGCGGCCTAATTAGTTTCGTTGAAAAAGCATGTTCGAACATTATCTGCAATAAATTGTTATGTTTCACTGAACCATACGCCGCGCTGAAATACACAAACAGATGATGCGTGCGCAAGTTGTGTTTGTAAAATTTGTCGTAGGATAAACATCTGATTCAACCTTCTGGGAGCACGAGGGAGTACATTATACCTTGTATATCGTTTTGCCTTGATAGTTATTATCTTGTGTATAAAGAATATGAGACCATCAAACCTATCCGAAGGCTTTTGTTCCACCCAAATTATCCTGATCGTATCGTTATTGGCTGAGTATAACGGATCGCTGCCACTTTATCTATTTTAGTTGTTTGTGCGTTCGATAACAAATCAACGTATCCTTTACACGTGGCAGCCACTACTGTACGACCTGTCAGCAGATTCCCTTCTGGGTGCGCTTTTCTCAATGTTGCGCACTAACGAATGTTTCTTCACACCTACACGCCACATTATTTCCCGTTCTATGGTATAGCCGTTGCAAACATTCGGCTCCTAGTCTGGGTTTTCTCACTCTTGGCGTACAATGTCGAGCCAGCGTTAAGATTATCTCTAGATAGCCGTTCGCACGGTTTCCTTGGCAGAATCTTTGGCAAAATTGCCAACTAACAGTCGCTGTGTTTTCATTTTCATGGTTCTCTCACGACTGAAATTGATTATGCTGGGTACTCCTGCGCGAATCGTGTTTTTTTATTAAAGACACTTTACACCAACGGTGCATTTGTGTCGGAGAAGAATCGGTTTCAACAGTATATCAATGCTCTATTGTACAATTCAGTCGAGGAAGTGCTCTATAACATTTTATACACGGACGTCTACCACATCAGTCTCAAACTTTGCTTCGTTCTTCAGTAGGATCTCGTGCATCAATCGGGTATGCCCTATTCGCAGCCGGATTAGCACTCACTGCTCGGTCGAAATCTTGCGGTCAGTTAACTTCGACGTGTCGAATTTTACTTCGTGCAGTTCTCCTCCCAGAACGAATATTTCCAATGAAGCAAAGCCCCTGGCGAGTCGGTCTGCCTCTTCATCACCGCGGATGCCAGAGTAACCTGAGATCCAAGAAAGCTTGATTAGACGGTTTCGAAGAATGTTCTCAGTCTCCTGGATCCAGGGGTGTTGGGATATGTCAGATTCGATTGCTGATAAACAGCTAGCCGAATTGGACATGATCAGTAAATCGCTAGATGTGAGGTATGCCGTTAGCACTCTTTTTATGGCGAATGCCCCGGTATAGAAGACACTTCACTCCAACGCCTACTGTGATATCGTCTTTCGTGCCGTCTGTGTTGGCGACTGTTGAATGACTGAAACGTTCTGCCAGCAGCTGCTGAAAAGTTGGTCGAATAATTTCCGAAGGGTCTTCTGCTTTCACGCGTTTCTTGATGTCCCACAAGATCTACGGCTTGAGTTCGTAGCAGTTAATCGCGTGCGTGAGAAGATATTTGGAACAGGCGTTACGACCACCTCCAGCTGATGTACTGATGACAAATGTCCCTCCACGTTAACCTGGATCGTTCTTTCGGCCTAAAGACTTTTCAGGATGTTTATCATTCTTCCACGTATATGCCATTTCTGAAGTGATCGTAGGATGCCATATCTCCAGGACAAATCAAGCCAAGCTATCCTACAGTCACGGTGTACCAGACCGGAAGACATGTTTTCGTTGATTGAGACACCCGTTCGACTCTAGTTCGGTGGATAACCATCGGTTGATTAAGCGCTCGAAGACCTTCGCCATACCGCTTGTTAAGGTGATTAGATGGAATGCTGCTGGACCAGCGTTATCCGAATTTGGCTTTGGAATTGATACTATGATTACAGTACGTCAAGAGGATGGGAGCTCACCGCGATACCATGATAGTTTTTACCGACAACGGCATTCGCTGAAGCATTGGGTAACCGATACAGTCCGGTTCTGAAGATATACATCGTCCTTTGTCAAATGCCCACAGCTGCTCGTACAGAATGCAGTCTGAGTGGTAAATTGTGTCTGGCGAGAAATTTACGTGCTTTCGTTCGGCCGTTTCCTTCTTCCGACGGAGCAGTTGGAGATAGCTGGACGTTGCGGATCTTTTGCTGTAGACTTATGCCAGTTCATCAGCTACTTCTCCCGGTTTGCCAGTGTATCCATGGACCGTTTAGTGACAGTTGAGCGATGCCAACGTTCCTCTCCGACGTAGTGGAACTTGGGGATGTTTTCGTGATGAAGCCTTCCCATGATCGCAGCTTGGCGTCCAGGATTGACTTCCTAGCTGCCGTCAGTGATTCTTGGAAGCATCAGCATTTCGTGGGTCTTCTGCCTGGATACGCTTTAGTGCTCTCCTACGTTTTTTCACAGCTGCTTTCACCTACGGGAGCGTTCGTCACATGAATTTCGAGGCCACAGTTTCGGGGCAGATCGTGAGGTCGTTTGCTGAAGTGTTACTGGACGATGGATCAACCCGAGTATGTGACCCATCCTGAAAGATGACTAACTTTTCCGTCAATGTTTTCTCGGCGATGAATTGGTCTAGTGCGGTTTATTTGTTGAAACCTCAGCAAATATGGTGCGCTGTGAAGTCGCCCGGAACAATCACTGGACTTGGAAGCTATTCGAGAAAATCACCCAGCTGTTCTCGACATTGTTGAGTACTGGCAGGGACGTAGACTGATACAACAGTCATTTGTTGTCGCAGTTGTACATGAACTGCGATTGCCTTCCACGCCACCAGATAACGGAAAACGTCAGAGTCTTGGTTCAAATTTTGGGTGGTACTGCCATAGGCTGTTGACGCGGATAGTTGAGTGGAAGCTCTCCATGTCAATAGCTGGTCCAAAGAACTATATGTTAACTGTTGTACATTCTCCGTAGGTTATGTATGGACGCTCATAAAACAAATCTTTCGCATCATCGGGTATTTCGTGGGTAGGAGCGTAGTTGAAGAACTTGTACTTTATCCTAAATACGCAACACCGGGCTCCATCCAATGACCCGTTGCTGCTGCTTATTACACAACGCTACGAAACAAGTTCTGCCTTCTTGTGCGACCATCGTACTTTCCGAAGGGCTGCAATCTACACTTTCTATTTACAGCTCTTTTTAGGACCGACAGAGCGGCTTTCGTAGGTTTTGACAAGATGCTGACGTTCCAAGTACTGAGTTTCCAGTCAAACATTGCCGTTCTGAATTTTACCTCACATATTACGGAGTAGTTAAGCTTGTAATCTCGGGACGAAGTTGCCTTCTTGAAGATATCCTCTTCCAGATACCCATTCCAAGACAGACATTGTTTCGAGCCGTTCCTAACATGATGAAAATGAATTACTAGTTATGAAAGCTAGTGTTGCAATAATCCATTACATTATTGTACCTAACTATGCTGAGTCTCTGAATGAAGACTCAACATATCAATCCTTTGTTTATCATGTATCTGACAGTGTCAATCCAATCGAGCACGAGACCTGGCAAAAGCATTCAAAACGAGGAAAACTTCGAATCCTTCTTGAAAGCGGGCCATTGACAGTTCTCGTATTTGATTGGAATGACATTGACGGATAAATGGTAAACAAAATATGGAGATTCACAGAGATGCCAGATTTGCAGACAAGTCTGCAAATTCGCAGACTTTTAATTTAAGCTGCAGATTTTTTCGATGACGCAGATATTTACAGATTTTTTAGTACCTGGCATACGATAAAAATAGTTGACAGAAATATTATTGTACTCATAGAATGTTAAAAATAGACTGCTTTCGAATTCTAATGCCAAATATTCAACAAGAGTGCAGTAAAGTTAGTTCGAGAAAATCCCACCTTTTCAAACCAGATAATTTCTGCGCAATTTAGCAACCAGCCGACCGATTTTTTCATTATTATAAAACTTCCCTTCCCCGCAACCCGAGCACCATGACTGTGTGACTGCATGGCGTTGAAATAAATATCGTCCATCCAGAGAATCTGTCGAGCCCATTGAAATCCCTTCCCCCTACCCATTTCCATCCAACGGAGAAGAAAAACAGCCTGAAAGGAAAAGAACTGGTCCGAAAACAACAAACCGGCAGGTGTTCAACTTTACTTGCCGATGTAAACTTGCATTTCGTCTTTTCTCATCCGTACGTCCCGGGCACTATCCATGCCAACCTGCTCCCGCAGCCGGCCACCGAACGGATCTTTGTTATCTCTACCCAGTACACCCGACTGTATTCAGCCGCAGTTCCCTTTTATGTATGAATGTGTGTGTGTACCCACCTGAACAGAAGTTCAAATCTTTTTCTCATTTTTTTCCCTTTTGGGTCTTCACTTGAATATCCATCAGCTATCCGTGACACCTTCTTGCTCTTGTCTAATCCTCCGTCCGATGGACAGTTATACTGGTAGAGTCATCATGTTGAGATTTTGTTACTTGCTGTTTTGGAAATGCGTCTTTTTTTTCGAAAATTTTAGATTTGTTGTCATTCGTGTGCTGGTTCTGAATTTGTGGATTCAAATCAAACTCATGTCACGTCGAATACATTTGATCATGGCTTGCTATATAGCTGCGTTCGTATTGTACCGTTTTGACGTTTGGATTGGGAGGCAAACAAACCGCCCACCAAGAAGTCCAAAGTAGTGTTTCAAAATCGTTCAACACGGGTCCGACGACCGACGTCTATTGAACGGTTATTAACGTCCTTCATTGGACGATTTTGAAATCAACCGTTCTTAGGGAGTGCTTCTGGGTAACGACGCTGAATCCATCTGGATGAAGACTGGACGCGTCAATCGTTTGTTTACCATTTATCTGTCAGTGTCATTCCAATCGAGCACGAGATCTGTCAATGGCCCTCGTTCCAGAAGGATTCGAAGCGATTTTCTTCTTTTGACAGGTCTCGTGCTCGATTGGAATGACACTTACTGACAAATAATAAGAATAAGATAGAGTTGGCGAGTCTTTGTCCAGAGGGATTCAGCGTCTTTACTTCTGGGTTTAAAAGAAGGGTGGTAGTATCAAAATGTGTGAGATCTTAGTGTGAGAATTGTAAACGTCAGATATCTTGTACGACAGGTAAAAATAGCATTAGTTTCACAAAGAACTAAGAGCGATTGCTTTTGATTTCCTGGTAAAAGCAGAACTGGAAATTATATAGTTTATAACAATTCATAAAATGTAATAAATATGGGCAATTTAGAATACCTTTTGAAAGATATAGACACAATTGCAATCTACTAAACGGTTGAAAAAATGATAACCGTTCCACTCCGCTAGGGCTGGTACGGGAAGAATCAACCGAACCGAAAAGTAATATTCTACTTATCAATCAACACAAACACACACACTCCCGTGTGCAAGTGATAAGGATCCCGGTGCACCCCTCCAAAACAGTAAAGTGATTCATCATTCGAGAAAGTAACCCCCTTCCCTCTCAACCCGTCTCTCCGAATTTCAGAACATGTGTTCTAGTCCGAAGCACGCCTATCTCTAGCCGGACTATGTAACTGTCGTAAATCATATGTAGTTATGACAGGCAATTTTCGAGCTGCCAAAATGTTGTGCTGCACCGATGACGCTGTGCTCGGCTCTGTACTGGAGTTCGTTAATTGGCCACCGCATGGATTAACTCAAACCTCACCTCCAACCCCTCCAACCGAATAATGTATTGAATGTGACGGTCCATCAGAGCTGTCATGGCCGACGCAGGGTATAATCACGGATCTAAGCAGGCGCTAATTTTTGTTGCTGCATCTTACGTTGCTAAATTGGTGTCATTTTTGTTTTTTTTTTTTCAACTCGTGATCCTATTAAAACCTTACATGGAACGCGGTTTGCCCCCCTCCGTAGAATGTTATTTAGTGTAAATTACATGTCTCATTACGACAGCGACCTCGGATCATACCGCAAGTAGAGGAAAAATGACGCCGAACAGGTCTTGCACAAAGGCTAATGTTCGATTCGTTTCGAGGCAATTGATTGGCATCATTCTCGCTCGCTTCTGGGTTACTGTTGGATGTTGTGGTTAGTTTTTGTATCGAATTACCGGACTGCTGCTGACTGCCTGTGTGGAACCTTCAATGGCTGAGAACTGGTGGTTTTCTGATTGAAAATTAATTTAATTGTTCTTGATTGGCTAAAGTCAACTTGTGAAGATTGACGCCTTGAGGGCTGTGGAGTCATCTTAACCTTAGCTATAAATAAGTACCTACAGGGCGTCCCGAGAAGTATAAGCACGTATCTTTTTTTACATTCTGAAAAATAAATTTGTAAGTTGGAATTGAATTTTTTTAAAATGCGAAGCATTTCTCCCGAAACGCGTAAACTAGAAGTCAACTGGCGAAACTGGAAAAAGTGAGTATCGGAGCTGTTCGAAATGCCACCCGGATGTTTGGTGAGGATTATAGCCTTGGGGATGCACTGAAATGTAGTCAAAAACCGGGACCAATGGGATGAACCGGAAGATCATGATGGCATTTTCGAATAAAAGAAGTAGTTCTGTTCGAGGTGTCGCAGCAGGCTGCCACCGTTAAACCGGGGGATCGTAAAATGTAAAATTTGACTATAAGATGCGTCCGAGAGTTAGTTATGGAGTTTGCGTTTCAACTTCGTCTCTTCAGAATCCGACACTTACTTAGCGGTAGAACTAAGCTACCGCCAAATTTATGCTAGCTTCAAAAACGGAGACACGATTTGTGTTCCTAAGCAAACACCAAGTCCAGCGTGATGTCAAGTTGTTTGCTCAGGAACACAAATCGTGTTTCCGTCTGTGGAGCTAGTGTCAATCTGGCGCTAGCTTAGTCCTTGCTCAACTGATTTCCCCATGGCGACTGCAAATCAACTGATGACGCTGTCAAATTTTATCTGTACACGACAGGGTTGCTACGATTGACTGTATTTACTGTGCAGGTCAAACTAAACGATCATATTATTTCTCGACATACATGTCAAATGGTCCTAAGTGCAAATGAGAGCCTCTCTTTGTTTACTTTCTCTTTCGATTATTACGGCGTCATCTTAAAACTTTCCAATATTGTTTCAGGATATATCGAAAAACTTTGATTTCGACTAGCTTATTCTGCTAAGAGTTGAGTAACAAACGTATAAACTGCCGAGTTATTAGCGAAAGAGAAAGTAGACAAAGAGAAGCTGTCATTTGGACCATTTGACATGTTTGGCTAGATTTATTAGTATAAACAGTAAACAACAACGTATCACTTACAATTGTTTGTCATATTTGTAGCCTAGTCTGACACGTACATCGCCCAAAGCTGATACGGATTCGGCAGTGCATCTTCCAGTGGTGCCAGAACACTTACTTCCACGCTGTTCTAGTTTGTGTACGAGCCACTTAGGGGCCGTTCGTATACCACGCGGACAAAAAAAAATCCACTGTGGACAATTATTGCGCCCCTACCCCTACCCATGATGTCCACAGGAACTTTTCCGTTGGATAATTACATAAAAAGGATTCAAATAACAGATAAATGCGGATTTTCTGTTTTGATGCTGGATGTGACCTAAAGAAAGAAAATCGTTCAAACTTCTTTCCTGGAACCTGATCGAATGAGTACCGATTAAAGTCTTGATATTCCCTTTCTTTCCATACTAAAAATTCAGTCATCACCTTTCGGACAAATAATATATTTTCATAGTTTACATTGTTCACCTTCCCATGGACGGATTCGTGTCACTCGCTATGACCTCACAGTGACTGTACCATCTGAAAGAAGGGAACCAGTAGTCGAGAAAGACCTCATTAGCCAATGGCGTAACATTTAAACAACACAAAAACCAATGCGAGATAAATTTTTCGAACTACCGGGAACCCAACTCCGGATCCCGCTATCTCGAAATCACAATTCATAATGAAAGTATGAGATGATGACACGGCGAGCACGCTACGGAAAAATAGTACTAGGCGACAGTACCAATGCCGAGTTACAGCTCTTCAGTATACCGCGAAGCAACGAAACGTCATCCGGTGTTAGTGACCAGCCACTCAGCTGACCAAGGCTCTGTAGCTCCGGACAGCGATCCATCAACATCTGCAATGGAAAAAAAATACACCAACTTACAATCCATTATCATCGAGTTCTATTATCACCAGGGACTCACCTCGACGCTGGCCATCGACATGTGCGGTGCCGTAGTGAACCAGATGTCCTCCAGCCGGTAGAAGTCCTTTTCGATCACCAGCGAGCAGAAGTCATCGTCATCGAAGGTGACAGCGTCGATCGCTAGCCGTTTCAACGTGGTCAGCAAGCTAAGCAAACTTCGCAGGCCCGGTTGCGAAATTGGACTACTGAGCATTTCGAGACCTTGCAGATCGTGGAAACCGCGATCTCCCGAGAAGGTCAACGAGTCCATCATGTAGAAGTCCAGATCGAGCAGGTTCGGGCAGCAGCGAACTAGTCGATGGATTTCCAGTGTGCCACGACCTTTTATCACAGTTAGGTGACGCACGGAGTTGCCGATCGCTTCCAGCAAGGTGAACAGCTCTGAACAGCTAAATTTGTACAGTTTGAGTCGTCGCAGGAGGACTTCAGTTAGTTTCGGTAGGATACCTGATTCAGGACAGTCCAGATACAGATCCATCAGGTTGGGACACGTACTGACGATTGCGTCTAATTGCTTCGGTTTAGTTTTCGTATCATGAATATACGCTAGTTTGCACTTGAAAGCTGCATTTTTCTGCTCTAGAATGTACATCAGACTTTGGCCAACGAATGAGTAACTGGCTAGGCTTACGAGATTCGGAAGGTTCATCAGGACTAACGCTATATCCGTGTGACAAATGTTCTCCTCTCCCAACGAACCAATATCCAAAATAGTAAAGCTATTCTTTGACTCGCCATAGCAAAGGTACTCCAGCCCAATCTCCGTAATATCCGTGTCTCCGCTAACATCCAAATGTCGAAGGTTCTTGGAATAATCTCCGATGTGCTTCAGCAGATTGTCGTTCGCTATGTGCGGAATCGTCAACTTGGTCAGATGCGGTAGATGTTTGATTATTTCGTACATATAGCACAAGGTATCTTCCTTCACCCAGACACCCTTCATGTTGAGCTGCCGAAGTCCTCTACCCTGGGCGGCGATGACATGAAGAATCCGCTCATAGTAGGAAAATGGAAATATTTCCGTCGCCAGCGTGTGTACACTTTCATTTAACAGCATCTGCAGACAGCAGAATCGAGCGGACGCCTCCAAAGAATCCGACGACAGAATTACCCGCAGCAGATCTTCGTAGATGGCGCTGGTAGCTCCCATGTTCTCCAGGTACGAGTTGATTTCCACAATCAGCAGGGTAAAATCCGGCTCCACGCCAAAATTGTACGTCGTCTGTAACATGTTTCCGATGGCGGCCACAATCGAACCGGCAACTTCCGCCAGCGCAAGCTGGCTCAGCATACGGACGGGTAACTTTTTCGACATTTTCACACCAGACAACTTAGAACGGAACTGTCATATCAGCTGTTGTGATAGCTATCGTCCAATAAATAAAACAAAACTGCGGGTGGAAAATGCGCTTTTGCGCCGCGCTTCCCACGGTCTGGTGTTTATAAACAAAAATAGATGGTCAGCGCATGCGTGTTACCGGCGGATGCAAAGCGATGCGAAACGCAGCTGGCCTTGACGCGTGGCGTGCGTTATGTAACGGCGTTGGATAAAATTGGCCAAATCGCAGTTAAGATTCCAGTCCAAGTTAAACGAGAACACCGATAAATCGACCAGTGGAACCGGGAAAGCACTCGAAAACGGGATCGGCTGAGTACGTGAATGGAGCAACAGATTAGACCGAAGTAATGCTTGCGACTAATGCTGTTGATGAACGAAACTAGGATTAAAGCGAAGGGGGCCCTTGCTTCACTTTCGTTGCTGGTTTTATTTTTAGGTTTTCTTTTTTGTTCTCAACGCCACGAGGTTTCTACTTGGGGTAGATAAAAAACAGAGAGTTTTGTTGGTAAACAAAATTTTCGTTAAAGACTGACGGAAGGAATTTTGATGCTGGATTCCGTAGTACGATTGTTTTTTTGGTATTGGTATTTAGACGAAAAGCAAAATTAAGGCACATAAAACGCTGTTTGGAAGTGATAAATTTAGAATAATTCTGGGGTAAATTTTCAATTCTGGGGTAATGTTGAGAGCCTCTGTGTTTACTTTCTCTTTCAATTATTATGGCGTCCACAATTTTTTTAGCATAAATCGGAAAAACTATATTGAAAGGCATTTTATGCAGAGCTAAGAGACAATACAAAAGCGATGCGTTCGTTCTGTTGGTCTAGATAGATGTAGTAATTTTTGTTTCTTATGTGTGTTCAAATGTTATGGTTTAGTTACGCTCCAATTGTCCTCCTGCGACGAAAAAACAAACTACTGTATTCTCTATTCTGCCAACGAGATTTGAGGTGTGTGAGATAAGTATTGTTTTTTTTACATCAGTAGCTAAATGGCTTGCGATAACTTACTGCTGGGGAATATCCGAGTGAAGTGGCTAAGAGGCTCAAGTACGTAGAGGATTAAAACGATGTACTAGATAGAAAATAGCGGAAAGCAACAGGAAAGTCGAGAATTTCGGAGTGCAAACCACTGCGACCTGTGAAGCATAGTTTATAATTTAGTTGGTTAGTTAGTCTTCGAGTACACGATCTATTGAAGTTTCCAGGAAGTTCGGTCGAAGTCCTGAGGAGCTTCTGTTGAAGTTTTGAAGAACTTCTGTTGATTTTTCCAGGAAATCCTGTTGAATTTCCCAGGAACTTCTGTTGAAGTTCCCTGGAGAAGTTCTCAGGAAATTCGGTTGAACTTTCCAGAAAGCTCTGTTCTAGTTTCCTGAAGTTCCCAGAAGCTTCGGTTAAAGTTCCCAGGAATTTCTTTTGAAATTCCCAGGAACTTCTGGTGAAGTTCCAAGGCACTTCTGTTAAAATTACCAGGAACTTCGGCGAAGTTGCCAGGAGCTTCGGTTGAACTACCCAAAAAGTTCGGTTGAACTTCCTAGAAAGTTGTCTTGAAGTTCCCAGGAACTTCTTTTGAAGTTCCCAGGCATTTCGGTTGAAGTTCTGAGAAACATCTGTTGAAATTCCCAGAAACTGCTGTTGAAGTTGTTAGGAACTGTAGTCGACGTTCCCAGGAACATCTATTGAAATTCCAAGAAACTTCGATTGAGGTTCCCAGGGATTTCGGTTGAAGTTCACAGGAACTTCGGTTGAAGTTTTTCAGGTACTTCTGGTGAAGTTTCCAGGTACTTCGGTTTCAAGTTCCCAAGAACTTTGGTTGAAATTCCCAGCAACTTCGGTTGAAGTTCCTAGGCACTTCGGTTAAAATTCCCAAGAGCTTCGGTTGATGTTCCAGGGGCATTGGTTGAATTTCCCAGGAACTTCAGTTGAAGTTCTCAGGAACTTCAGTTGAAGTTCTCAGGAACTTCAGTTGAAGTTCTCAGGAACTTCAGTTGAAGTTCTCAGGAACTTCAGTAGAAGTTCTCAAGAACTTCAGTTGAAGTTCTCAGGAACTTCAGTTGAAGTTCTCAGGAACTTCAGTTGAAGTTCTCAGGAACTTCAGTTGAAGTTCTCAGGAACTTCAGTTGAAGTTCTCAGGAACTTCAGTGGAAGTTCTCAGGAACTTCAGTGGAAGTTCTCAGGAACTTCTGTTGAAGTTCTCAGGAACTTCAGTTGAAGTTCTCAGGAACTTCAGTTGAAGTTCTCAGGAAATTCAGTTGAAATTCACAGGAACTTCAGTTGAAGTTCACAGGAACTTCAGCCTTCAACTTCTCATGAAATTCAATTGAACTTCTAAGAAACTTCAGTTGAAGTTCTCAGGCACTTTAGTTGAAGTTCTCAGGAACTTCAGTTCAAATTCTCAGGAACTTCAGTTGAAGTTCTCAGGAACATCAGTTGCAGTTCTCAGGAACTTCAGTTGCAGTTCTCAGGAACTTCAGTTGAAGTTCTCAGGAACTTCAGTTGAAGTTCTCAGGAACTTCAGTTGAAGTTCTCAGGAACTTCAGTTGAAGTTCTCAGGAACTTCAGTTGAAGTTCTCAGGAACTTCAGTTGAAGTTCTCAGGAACTTCAGTTGAAGTTCTCAGGAACTTCAGTTGAAGTTCTCAGGAACTTCAGTTGAAGTTCTCAGGAACTTCAGTTGAAGTTCTCAGGAACTTCAGTTGAAGTTCTCAGGAACTTCAGTTGAAGTTCTCAGGAACTTCAGTTGAAGTTCTCAGTAACTTCAGTTGAAGTTCTCAGAAACTTCAGTTGAAGTTCTCAGGAACTTCAGTTGAAGTTCTCAGGAACTTCAGTTGAAGTTTTCAGGAACTTCAGTTGAAGTTCTCAGGAACTTCAGTTGAAGTTCCCAGGAACTTCAGCCTTCAACTTCTCAGGAAATTCAATTGAAGTTCTCAGGAACGTCAGTTGAAGTTCTCAGGAACTTAAGTTGAAGTTCTCAGGAACTTCAGTTCAAGTTCTCAGGAACTTCAGTTGAAGTTCTCGGGAACTTCAGTTGAAGTTCTCAGGAACTTCAGTTGAAGTTCTCAAGAACATCAGTTGAAGTTCTCAGGAACTTCAGTTGAAGTTCTCAGGAATTTCGGTTGAAGTTCTCAGGAACTTCAGATAAAGTTCTCGGGAATTTCGGTTGAAGATCTCAGGAACTTCGGTAGAAGTTCCCAGGAACTTCTGTCGAGGTTCACAGGAACTTCTGTTGAAGTTGCCAGGAAATTCGGAAGAAAGTTTCCAGCTACGCCGGTTGAAGTTTCTAGGCACTATCGTTGAATTTTCCAAAAATTTCATTTGAAGTCACAGGAATTTCGGTTATCCCGGAAGCTCAGTTGAACTTCCCAAAAAGTTCCGTTGAAGTTCCCAGGAACTTCTTTGGAAATTTCCAGGCACTTTTTTGAAGTTCTAAGGAACTTCAGTTGAAGTTCTCAGGAACTTCAGTTGAAGTTCTCAGGAACTTCAGTTGAATTTCTGTTGAAGTTCTAAGGAACTTCGGTTGAAGTTCCCAGCAACTTCGGTTGAAGTTCCCAGCAAATTCGGTTGAAGTTCCGAGGAACTTCGTTTGAGGTTTCCAGGACCTTTGGTTGAAGTTCCCAGGACCTCCGGTTGAAGTTCCTAGGAACTTCGGTTGAAGTTCCCTGGAACTTTGGTTGAAGTTCCCAGGGACTTTGGTTGAAGTTCCCAGGGACTTTGGTTGAAGTTCCCAGGAACTTTGGTTGAAGTTCCCAGGAACTTTCGTTGATGTTCCCAGAAACTTTGATTGAAGTTCCCAGGAACTTTCGTTGAAGTTCCCAGGAACTTTGATTGAAGTTCCCAGGAACTTCGGTTGAAGTTCCCAGGAATTTTGGTTGTAGTTCTCAGAAATTCCCAGCAACTTCGGTCGAAGTTCCCAGAAACTTCAGTTGAAGTTCCTAGGAATTTCGATAGAAGTTCCCAGAAACTTCGGTTGAAGTTCCCAAGAGCTTCGGTTGAAGTTCCAAGGAACTTCAGTTGATGTTCTCAGGAACTAGCAGCTCTCGGAAACTTCGATGGAAGCACCCAGGAACTTCATTTTAAATTCCCAGGAACTTCAGATTTCATAAAATCTTTAAGGCGATTTGGCTTAAATTTGAACCAGACACTCCTGGTAGGAATAGTAATCGACTCAGATGGTGCTTACTTTTTTCTGGTCACTCTCACTACAATTCCAGACATGTCAAAATAATTGATATGCAAAACATTCAAATAAATAATTTATTCTCACCGAACAACTTTCCGTGTATAGTGACACCAGTCAGTCGCGGGAGAGAGTTGTAAACACGCGCTGCGAATCGCTCATCCGCTCTTAATTTGCTTACAATGGCGCCTACTTCGTTTCGGTGGTATATTTTGTTGCATTGCCGAGAAGTGGACGCGTGCTGGTTGCTGTGACCGGCGCCCGATAACCATAATTGCGCACGATCGTCGGAGATAACCGAGAAATCCATTTCTTCCAGATCTGACCACTGGCCGACCGACGGGAGAAAGAGAATTAATAATTATTTTCTATGCTCTCGGCGATGGGTGGTAATTAGCATTTGAGCGAACGAAGCTCGTCTTAGTTCGATTGTGCTTCTGGTGGGAAAAAGACTCCTCTGGTTCTGTTCCCATTTGATAAAGGTGAAATGCAATGGCGCCAAAATTGTTTGTGAATGACACTCGCCGGCTGCGTCGAGTGGGAACCGTCATTGTGTTTGTACTAATTAGTTACACTCCGAGAAGATTTCTGGGGGCACCGGTGTGGGATCACGTTGATATTGTTACGTCCAGTCAGGTTCCCACGAAAGCTATGGTGGGTTACAGATTACTAATGTCATAACTGATCGTGTTAAAGCTGTTTACATTTATTTGTACCATTACACTGTGACAGTTTGACTTCATGCGTCGATTCGGCTACCTGGAGAAGGGTCCCAATCAAGCCGAAGCGTTGTACAGTGAGGAGGCGGTGGTCGAGGCGATCAAGAACATTCAGCACTATGGGGCACTGCCGGAAACGGGTCAGCTGGATCAAAGAACTATCCAGGTTAGTTTGGTTCTTGTGTTGAGTCACGGTAAAAGCTGTCAAAGTATGCCATGGCTAAATAGAATCAAGTATTTTCGAGTAAATAAAACGTTTCCTATCTTTCGGTTGTGGTCGAATTCAAGTTAATGTCATCGCCTCGCTGTGGAGTAGTGGACCTCGGGCACCATCAGGAAAACTCGATCCGTCATAGACGGTACGTGATTGGCTCCGAGAGCTGGCGCAAAAGGAAAATTACCTACTTGTAAGTATGTTATCATATTAATATCTATAATCTCTACAACAGATAGCTTAATATGGCCAAAAAATATTCCTTTGATGCCTACATTGGAGTCTGTGGCAACGAAGAAACTCATTACCTTGCCTCATTTACGCCGTATAAAATATCGTTCGACACGCACAGTCATCAAGTGTCCAAACTCAACAAAAAATGCTCCGACATCAACAGACGGTAAATTTTGACAAATCACTTGATCGTGTAGCCCCATCCGTCCGCACCTGGGTGGCACTCGAGCACCAGTTAATCCTTCTACTAGTACAACTTCATTGTCAAAAGACGATCTACGCACCTACTGGACCACGGTAGGCTCCAACCATTATCGGTTCATCTGATCGTCCGCCCATAAAAGGATCGAGGCCTAGCCTGTGTTGCCACGCATTTCATCGCCAGGGCTCGGTTGATAATTGTGATCCACACCAAACACACACACACACCCGGAGACCACCATCGGTTTCGAGCGACGCATGCTTTGATCGGCCCTAAAACTTTCACTGCAATTGAATGTACACCTCGACACAGGTTTGCACTTACGACAAAAACCCTCCCAACCAGCAACTATCGCATCATCAGCGAGGTAAACAGCAGGTGCGATTAATTTGTTTTTGATGGTTCCTCGTTTCGGTTGGAATACTACACGGTGCGGAGAGAAGCGGGAGAGGGGATAACAAATTTATGAACCATACATAATAAATGGGCTCGGCAAAAAGTCTGTTGCGATGATTCGCCCGTCCCATAAGAAACAAGTGGTTGCCATGAAAGTGAAAGGATAACTTCGACGATGAGAAGCCCCCGAAAAGAAATAAAAGGTCGTTCCATAGCTTGCTTCACTATACTAACTAAATCACGATATTTTCTATTATCTAGCATTGCCAACTGGAGTAGCAAAGTAGGCGAGGACTCGGTTGCCCTGTTCATGGAGAGAGCATTTGGCGAGTGGGCCAAATACAGCAATCTGCGATTCGTTCGAGTGTATGATCCTTCAGCGGACATCATAGTAGGCTTTGGAAGTGGCCACCACGGGGACAAGTGAGTTCCGATCGAAAATGTGTCTCCTAAATTAAAGCACTCCATCCACCATTGACAGCTACCCGTTTGACGGACCAGGGAACATCTTGGCCCACGCTTTCTATCCGTACGAGATGAATGCTTACGGTGGTGACATCCATTTCGACGAGGACGAAAACTGGAAGGAGAATTCTACTCATCTAGCGGATGGTGTCGATTTTTACTCGGTTGCCATCCACGAATTAGGTCACTCGTTGGGCCTGGCACATTCCCCGGTGTATTCCTCGCTGATGTTTCCCTACTACAAAGGAATCACCCAAGGTTCGCTGGATTACGATGATATACTAGCGATGTACAAACTGTACAGTAAGTTGATCGACAAATTTAGAAATGTAGCTTACTCAATCCTCATATCAGTTCAGAATCCCTACATTACCGAGGAACCCCATCTCCCACCGAACACAACAAGCGACGATGACGAGTACGAATACGAAGAACCCACGGAGCGAACACCGGATGAACCGGCTTCGAAGCTTCCGGATTTCGTCACCGAAGCTACGACTACAACCGTCGAGATGGAAGTAACGACGAAGCTGTACGATCTACCGATCACCTTCGTTGGAGATTATACGACCGTCGATGATCACATCACGCGACACCATGGAGGCGACGTTACGGAGATCGTTCCGCAGTTTACGGAGGCTATCGCCGATGTTTGCGCCGGTAGCTTCGATGCGGTTGGAGTACTCCGCGGAGAAGTGTTCATTTTTAAGGGGGCCCACCTATGGCGGTTGACGGATAAGTATCGCGTGAAGGAGGGCTATCCGGTGAAGATTTGGCAGGTGTTCCGGGGTTTTCCGAGAAACGTCCAGCAGATCGATGCGGTGTACGAGCGGGAGTTCGATAACAGTGTGGTTCTGTTTTCCGGTGAGATTTGTTGAGTGTTTTTATTTTTGTTAGTACAACAATAGTCCGGGCGGATCTTTGGATTTTTATATTTTCGACGTAAAGATCTTTTACACAAGGTCATTTAATCTTTCTAAAGATCTGAAGATCGATTTTTTTATGGTTATTATTTGTTCAATTGATGATGTGATCATTTCATAGCTTAATCATTTGACCATTTAAACATTTTATCAGTTTATCATATGGCTTTTTGATTCATTGCTATTTTAATTATTTATTTTTTTGGACATTTAATCATCATTTGACAATCATTTGATCTCCCATCATTTGATCAGCTGATTGCCAGATCAATTGATCATTACATCAATTCAATTGATCATCTGATTTGATCAGTGACCAGTTGATCTTTTGGTAATTAGATCTTTTGATATATTAATCTGTTGATCGTTGGATTTTTTAATTTTTTTATTTTTAATCGTTTAATCTCAAAAGATGGTCAAAACCATTTAATCCTATAATCATTTGATCCTGTTCCTGCTGATTCTGTGAAATTTTGATCCGGTGGTCTATTGAGTTTAATCATTTGATTATCGGAACAGTAGATTTTTTGATTGCTCATTTATATTGTTTTGTTGATCTTTTGATCATCTTTTGATCTGTTGATCTTTTGATCATCTTTTGATCTGTTGATCTTTTGATGTTGTTTTTTAATCGGTGGATCATTTTTTGATCGGTTGATATATTATTGATCGGTTGATCATTTTTTGATCAGTTGGTCATTTTTTGATCGGTTGATCATTTTTTGATCGGTTGATCATTTTTTGATCGGTTGACCAATTTTTGATCGGTTGATCATTTTTTGATCGGTTGAACATTTTTTTATCGTTTGATCATTTTTTTATCGGTTGATCATTTTTTGATCAGTTGATCACTTTATGGTCTTTGATCATTTTCTTATCCTTCGATCATTTTTTTATATTGATCATTTTTTGGTCTATTGATCATTTTAGGTCTTTTTATCATTTTTTTTTCTTTTCATCAGTTTTTGATAGTTTTTTTTTATCTTTTGACCATTTTGATCTGTTTATAATTTTTTGGTCTGTTGATCATTTTTTGATCTTTTTACCATTTGTCGATGATTTGATCATTTTTTATCCTTTGATATTTTTTGATCTTCTGATTTTCTTTTAATCGCAATTGATTCTCTGTTGGTCTTCATTTGATTTTGTTTTAATTTTTTTATCCTTTGACATTCTTCAGTTTGAATTTCTTTCGATCTTTCGATTATCTCCATCTCCTAGCTATCGTTTTCTGATCCTTATCTGCTCTTCTTTGGATAAACATGGTCATGCCTTGCTATGCTTTTTTAGTTTTTTTTTCATTTTCGTTTGGTCTTATTTCGATCTTCTTTTGTCCTTTTCTTGATTTTCTTCTTAAACCCTTTTAAATCTTGATCTTCGTTTGATCTTCAAACCTTCTTTTGATTTTCTTTCTAAACTTCTTGATCTACATTGATCTTGTTTTGATGTTCTTTTGACCCTCTTGATCTCTCGATTTTTTTCTTTTGATTTTCTGCTGACCTTCCTTTAATTTTCTTCCCAGCTCTCTTTGATTTTCTTTGTGATCTTTTGATTTCTGTTTGATTCTCTTTTGATCTTTTTGTGGTCTTCTGTTGATCCTCAAATATTCCTTCTTTTGATCTTCTGTAGATCTTCTTTCACCTTCTTTTGATCTACTGTTGACTATATTTTATTTTATTTTTACCATCTTTTACTTTTTAATCGTCTTTTTATCTTCTACAGACCTTTTGTTCGATCTTGCTATGATCTTCTTGTGATATTTTCTTGATTTTTAGTCGATCTTCTTTGAATCTTTTTGTTTCATACTCCATTTGATCTTCTTTTGATTTTCTTTAATCCTCTGATATTTTTTATCTTCTAATCCTCTTTCGATTTTCTTGTGATATTTTACTGATTTACTTTTTATGTTCTACTTTTTTGTATTATTCTTTATATTTGGATATTTTGTTTTTTTAAGTTACGGGGTTTTATTTGAGAAGATATTAACATAGATGCTGGTTCGTCTTTAACCCTCAAAAAAGCAAGCTAAAATCGTTACTTCAAGAAGCACCGCTCCTGAGAACCAGTGCAACTATAAGCCTTTTTGATTTTTTTGTCAGTGAGACAATTGAAAGCCCGAACGTTCATTCAAACTAGAAAATTGTAACCAGCCAGGCCTCTTGCCTATTTGAGGGTTAAGTATTTTTTTTTTTAAAATTTTGAAATCATCTCCCCAAATCAAAAGATTCAAAACTTCCATAAAGCCCAATTCAGCTACAAAAGAAAATTGAGATTAACTGACTGATTTAACTATTCGAACAGGCAAACTGTACTGGATCTTCGACGGGTTGAACTTCCTTCATCCGGAAGCTCGTCCGATCACGGATTACGGCCTACCGGATAGCTTGCAGAAAGTGGACGCCGCAATGGTTTGGTGTAAGTTTAGTTCTAATCCCTTATTCATCTCATTCGTAGGATCAGATTGGTTGGCTTCATACCAACACCAGACCTGCAAGGGTTACGAGTGAGTCCTAAATCTCGCGTACTTTTTGAAATGGACCTATGTGCAAAAGAGAGCCTCTCTTTGTTTACTTTCTCTTTGGATTATCGCGGCTTTACCACAAATCTTTCCAATAATGTTCCAATACACATTGGAAGAGCATGATTTCCACTAGCATATTAAGCAAAGAGTTAAGCAGCAAATGCAAATGCGACCATGTTATTAGCCGAAGAGAAAGTAAACAAGGAGAGGCTCTCATTTGCACATAGGACCTTTTCAATAAGTTTGCTTGAAATATTGAATTAGGTTCTTTACTGAAACAGTTAACCTCACTTTTCTTGACAGTTCGATTGTACTTAGAAAAAATTGTGGATGACTAGATTCGCTCAAAGCAAATCGTAAAGAATTTTTCTAAGTCCATGTAAACAGTACAAGCGAACTGTCGAAAAAGAACACTTAGTTTATTTGTGACGTCACCGTAAAGTATTCAATACTTTACGCTGACGTCACAAAAGAAATCGAGTGTTCATTTTTGACAATTCGCTTGTACTGTTTATATGAACCATATGAACTTACAAAAATTCTAGACAAACATGTCATATGGTCCTAAGTGCAATGAGAGCCTCTCTTTGTTTACTTTCTCTTTCGATTATTACGGTGTCATCATAAAACTTTTCAATATTGTTTCAGTATACATCGAAATACTCTGATTTTGACTAGCATATTATGCTAAAAATTAAGGAACAAACGCATAAACGGCGAGTTATTAGCGGAAGAGAAAGTAAACAAAGAGAAATTGTCATTTGCACTTAGGACCAAGAATTCTAGCCAAACATGTGGCTAGAATTCTTTGCAATTTGCTTCGAGCTAATCTAGTAGCCCGCAAAAATGTCTAAGTCCATGTAAACAGTACTAGTGAACTGTCAAGAAAAGTGAGGCTAACTGTGTCAGTAAAGAACCTAATCGCGCATCGTAAACTTGTTCAATCACATTTCAACATTATTCACTATAGTCCACTTTTGCTTAGGAATTTGTCCTATATATAACGAGGAGTTAAATGAATAAAGCGACTGAGATGAACCAGGGAGCAAGCATCCATTAGCTAGTTTACTTTACCTAAGTGCCACTTTTTCCACAGCCAAAAACCAGAAAACCTACATTTTTGCCGGTGACCAATTCTGGCGGTACAACGACACGGCCGAGCAGGCGGACGAAGGTTACCCAATGTCGATGGACCGATGGTACGGCATACCGACCAATCTGGACGCGGCCACTTCGGTTGCTAGTGGTAAAACGTACTTTTTCAAAGGTAACTACTACTGGTTGTATAACAATGACCGGGTTCGCCCGGAAAGGGGCTATCCGCGGAGGGCGAGCAACATTTGGCTTGGGTGTCGTTAGAAATATGCTTTATAACGATAGATTAAATGCACTGCCAGTTTGAAACAAACCAACCAACGTTCATTTTGAAAGAACAAGATCTTGTGTGCAAGCCCACTGCGAGTGAAGTGGCGGGCTGAGCAAACCTTGCCCGCCCATTGAACTGAAATTGGGTAAACAAAAACAACTCAATCGTAGATGCATCACGTCGTGTCTGTGTGGCAGTCAGTCAAGTTCAGGTAAACGAAACGCATCAGAGTCGAATGAAATGCGAAAAGTGTTGATGTAAACAAAAGTGTGTCGGCAGTTTTGCTTGAAGCGTGTCTGGTTGTCTCGTCGAAGAATCCAACATGTTTTGGCACCTATTTTTACTCGCTTCGGCGATTAAAATGATGTTCATTCCTGCCTAGTAAGTACATGTATATTCATTGATTTTTTCATTCATAAAATCGTCCTGAAAGGGCTAACCGTTATGCGATGGATCAAAATCAATTTTTTTCTGCAGTCGGTCGACGGACTTCGAAGTACACAGAAACTGGCTGGCCATCACTCATAGCAGGCCTCTGTCCAAGTGGTACCACGAATCAACCAGCGAGTGGACTCTGGACTATCCGCCCTTCTTCGCTTACTTTGAGTGGGCTCTTTCCCATGTGGCTGCCTACTTTGATCCGGCTATGCTGATTGTCACCAATTTGAATTATTCCTCCATGAGTACGGTGATGTTCCAGCGCTTTTCGGTGATTGCTGTCGATGTGGTTTTTGCGTTCGGAGTCAAAAGGTTAGTCTGGTTTTACACTCGGTCAAATTGTCAAAGCAATAACAACAACACGCTTTCAGATGTATAAATGTGCTGGCCAAAACCAGCGGTCAGCATGTTATTGGATCCGCACTGCTACTGACCAACATTGGGTTGCTCATGGTGGATCACATTCACTTCCAGTACAACGGATTTCTTTTCGGATTCCTGTTGCTGAGTATAAGTTATGTACTGACGGGAAATTATCTCGCTTCGGCATTGTTTTTCGCCATCCTACTGAATCTGAAACATATCTTCATTTATGTGGCTCCGGTGTACGTCGTATTTTTCCTACGATTTTATTGCTTCCGCAATGGTGCGGCACCAATTAAACTAATTAAGCTCGGTGCCATTGCCGGAGGCATTTGTTTACTTTCGTTCGGTCCTTTTTATGACCACATTCCGCAGGTATGTAACGTTTTCATCTCGATTGTCAGATTTATTGAATGTTATTACTTCCAGGTACTCTCAAGGCTGTTCCCATTCAAGCGAGGACTAACCCATGCGTATTGGGCGCCTAATTTCTGGGCACTATACAACTTTGCCGACAAAGTTCTGTCGATTGCACTAGGAAAGAAATCATCCACAGCATCCAGCACTGGAGGTCTCGTGCAAACATTCAATCACGAGATCCTGCCCTCCATTCCACCATCGGTGACATTTGCCTTATCCGCCCTTTCCATGCTTCCCACTCTTTACAAACTCTGGACGCTTAAACACTCTCCCACCATAGGACTGAACTTCATTCGAGCCATCACTCTTTGCGCCTGTTCGTCCTTTATGTTCGGGTGGCACGTGCACGAGAAAGCTATTCTCATGGTCATCATACCACTCACAATTCTATCAATCACAAACCGAACCGACGCTCGTTGGACTCTTTTCCTCGGCATCGTTGGTCACTATTCCCTTTTCCCTCTTCTCTTCAAGTCGGAACTAGTCCTAGTCAAACACAGCATGCTCGTAGTGTACACCGGAATCAGCGTATTGCTTTTCCGAAACATCCACGGAGGCCAATTTCTATCTATTCCGGAACGGCTCTACCTGTACGGATTCGTATTCCTTTCCCTGTTTGAAAACATAATTCATCCTGGCCTAAACCTTAACCGAACGCTACCCTTCATCCCGCTGATGGCAACCAGCGTGTACTGTGCGCTGGGAATCGGCTACTTCTGGCTCGCCTACCAAAGACACTTCCTCGCCCAAACCCCATTCCATGCGCCAAAGACAGGAGTTTCGAAGACGAAAAGCAAATAAACATAACTCACACTCGCTAGCCAGTTTGCATCATTCCCAAATATACATATATTTTAGTTTGTGCCACTAACCAACAAGAGCGATCAGTCCGAAAGCCAAGCTTTCCCCCTAACAGCCAGCAGCGCCTAGCGTCCGCCGCCGCCGACTACTTCCGGTAGCGGTTGATGCGTTTGTTCGATGGACAGTACTCGGCGTATTCCTCCCAGGTGCAACCAATCCGGGTGCAGCATTCTGCCGTAATCGAACCACCCGAGCGGCGCTTTCCGGTACGACGAGTGCGCAGAAAGCTTTGCGCCTGCTCCGCACTGATGGTCCACCGAGATAGCAACGGTTGAACTGATGGTAAAAATAAAGTGATTAATGTAGTAGCGATTGCGCAGGGTTGTCGCGGGTTGCCTACTGGTAGGCGATTATTGTGAAATGTTTTGAGACTTTGAAGAATGGGAAAATGTTATGTACTTTGTATCGAGCCTCGCAAGCAAGGTTCCATGGTGTAATGGTTAGCACTCAGGACTTTGAATCCTGCGATCCGAGTTCAAATCTCGGTGGAACCTCTTGTTTTTTGTGTGATGGAAGCGCTTTTGAAAGTGGTTTGTCGGTAATGCGCGCACCGTAAGTAGAATGTACCTACAGTAAAAATTAATCTAGCAGGTTCCACCGAGATTTGAACTCGGATCGTTGGATTCAGAGTCCAAAGTGCTAACCATTACACCATGGAACCAGGCGGCGAAAAGACAGGAAATCAGTTTAAATAACTAAACAATAGTCTTGCGGTAGGACAGGATCCACCAGCTGCGCGTCCCTGGCTGCCGAACCAATCTTAAACTGGATCGTGTGGAAGATATATTTCGAGTTTTTCTTGTTTTAGACCGGTACTTCATTTTATTGATCCAGTGATTTAATTTGAAATCTGCAGCACATAACACATGCTAAAATTAAAACCGGTTAACAATCTACACCAACACCAATCATCTCATGCTCAGAGAAATCAGCGGCATCCAACGATCTTGATTTAGCACAAACATCAAAGGTGGTCGAACCACCATACAAATGGGACGAATAAGGGCGCGTCTACCCTATTAGTAGCAGAAAGGAATAGGAGGATTTCAACCAACCCCCCCCCCCCCCCCGCCGGGCAAAAGGGAGCGAAACGAGACCTTATAATTCGAAAACTAAAGATGATTTCCCATGGAATGTATAATGAGTGACCGTTCCGAGCTGTTTCACCTGATTGTGCAGAATCAATTTGTAAAAAAAGAATATTAAGATATATTTGTAGAAATAAAACATATTTCGAATCAAAATTGGCAAACATGTTGAAATGATCAACAAAGTTCTTTAAATGCCCTTTAAAATTAAACTAGTGCTCAAATCGTATAAAAATTGAAAGAGCAACAAGCTTTTGAAGTGAAGATAGATTACTGTGAAAAACTTATTTTTTTTTCGGTTTTCTTCGGCAGCAGAATAGTATGGATGTTAGGCAACACACCATTCTGGGCAGTGGTCACGCCGCTGAGCAATTTGTTCAATTCCGTCATTTCGAATGGGCAGCTGCGGCTGACGCGGAATAATCCTGGCCTTTTTATTTCAACGGGCTGCGTTTCCTGCCAGCTCCAATATATCGGCGGCGAGATATTTCATTATGACCGCATACCCCGGTTCTGTATTCGCTTCAGTTTACGCTAGAAGCCAAATGGGCTGGCCGTCGAATGAAATCAGTTTACTTCCATCGCCATAGAGAAGAAGCTTCGAACAAAAACTGTTCAGGATTTGTGACATGTAATTAGCGGGAACCAACCAGGAATAAGCTTCAGTCGGATGATTTAAAATCGGTTTTTCCCGTGTGTGCGTTCAAGATTTGCGGCTCGGTGCATGAAATTAGCAGTAACCGATCACGACCTGGCTTCGGTCGGGTATTTTGAAATCCGGGTTTTCATCGTGTATGCTACTCTCTAACCATCGGAAATGAAAATAATCGCCTCTGCTAGTAGTAAGTGCCTACACAAACTGATTCATTCACCAGCCGTGTACAGCTCACAAATATTTCCTTCTCGGTATTGTACAGCACTTTGAAGAGACGCCCTGTACGCTCGGACCAGCTCAACACGATTGATAATGAAACAAATCTGTAGCGGACCTACATTAAAAACTTTTCATCATTTGAATTTTCGGTTGGTGCGCCATATTGACGGCTCTGATTAAGATGAGCTGAAATTTTTCACCATTTTCGAGTAGTTTTGAGAAGATTTTTCAAAACAGTTCTACGTTATTAATGCATGTCATACATACCTCAAAATTTTATACAACATTGTTGAACTTAATTTCAACAAAATGGCAAATAAATTCATTAAATCCATGCAGTACAGTAAAAGATATAAGCGTTCCAACCTTTACGCAACTTTTCTTCCGAAATTTTGAAAAGGGCCCATATATTGAATGGTAAGTTGTTATTGACGACAAAAATGGAGCGAAATACTGTATAATTTTCGAAAAAGATAATTTTTATTGGCCTACTTTGGAGTCCTAAAAATAATTTCACTGTTGAGTTACTTAGTACTTTGGAATGGTTCTATAACCTCATATGGACTGCCATTCCAAATTATTGATTTGTATTGGCTGGCGCTGGAAGCAATGTTGCAACTCTCGCAGGAGACAATGTACCCCCGACTGGACAGGCAGCGCAGTTGGCGTGCTTTGAGCTACCCCTCGGTAATGATGAAATATGTATGAATTTCTCACGCAACACTGCCTCAGTCGTTGGTGAATAAATCTATAACGGTTGGTTGGATTGTCTTGCAGTCTTCGACAAACTTGTTCGGCATATCTTTAAAAGCTTAACTCCTTCCTAGGCCCATGTTTAGATGATTACAGCGACCTCTAGCGACGATTTTGTGAACTGCGAGTATTTCCCCATACATTTTGGCCAAAAATCTCATACAATGTCAATTTGGACAATGTCATTTTTCATGATTTGAAACGACGATAGGGGGTGTAGACTGCGAGATGTTTTTTTCATATAAATTACCCTAATGCACACCCCTGTAATCAGACGGCCCACTACGGTAAACCATGCCCCAGAACAACTAAAACATACTCATCTACAACTAACACCACCAAACATCCTTCGACATCTGCTGAGACACCACAGACAGACGGCCAAAAAAATAAACGCCGGACAAATTTTCTACGATATACCCAAGCCAATAGTTAACATACCTAGGGAACAAATAAACAAGAAAGAAGTCGGCTATAACGAAGACACCCAAAACCATCAAAAGCACCAAACACCTAACAGCGAAAATCAAAGATCCAGCGACGAGGACATGGACGCAAACACGAACGAGTGGGGGAGAGGGCAGATGGAATGATCAGCAAGTGGCGGAGGGTAAGCCTGACCAGCAGGAAATAAAATTAATACAAGAAGCGGAAAGCAGTGCGCCCAGAATAGAATTGGTCATTATATCTACAAAGTGGATGGCTCTTGGCGCTAAAATCTTATTAAATGAACAAAAAGAAATTCACAATCTTCAATGTTAGTGATCGTCTTCAAAGCTTTCTGGAAACTTTTTGATTGGAAGAGTTACGCTATCGCCACATCCGAAAAAATCGAATTTGCAGAATAGCTTCCACGGAGAGAAAAAGACACAGCTTTTGGTCTGGTGTGATTTTCGGCACCATGTATCAAGCTTAGACTAATTAAGCACCCGCGGATAATGAATGGCCACCCCATGGTGGGACAAAGACTGCTCAGACATGTACACGGAAAAGCTCGTATAAAGCCTAACTTTAAGGGTTAAAGGCGCAAACAATTTTTTAAAATTTTCTGAAAGTTGTCTCATAGCTTTAATACGTTACTATGATAATTTTGAGATGGTTTTCGCAATGTTGTTTTTAAACAACATTGCACATTTAAGGGTTAACTATGAAGCACTCGGCAGCTTCAGCAAGTGCTCGATGTTAAAGTCGGCAATGAAGATCTTGATGAAAGTAAAAAACGCAGTTATTGACCCCGGTTTGTTGACGAGTTAACAAGAGAAGCATCTATTAGAATTCTTTGGGGCACGGCCCAACATACACACTTAGTTGAGCTCGTCAATGTCCCGCACAACCGATCGGGTGATTATACTGATATCTCGGAAAAGTGTCATTAGCTTGCTGATTTTCAGCGAAATATTTCCCGAGTCTCAGTAAACAATAATAGCTTTTACAGAGATCTCAGCGAAAAATGAATTTACCAAATGCTCGGCTGTTTAAATCTCGGCAAAAGTTGCAAAAAATACTGAGATTCGGCAGAACAAATTAAGTGTGTATGTGCAACCGAAACACTACCAACGAGAGCGTGAAATATTGAAACCGTTCAAACTTTTTTTTTCGGTACAAAAAAACCACTGCGTCGCGTTTCTTCGCTCCACCGCGAATGAATCAACGTTTTCAAATTGGTACAACGACGCGCTAAGTTCCAACAAAAACAAATTCAACTTGTTGAAAAATCTAACTAAATCTGGGAAAAGTTACTTATTGAGTTTATTCAACAAGATCTGAACAAAGTTTTTAACAGTTAGCAAAAGAGAAATGTTTTCTCTTTTATCTGGCGAGACGATCTCTGATCGGCGAGTAACGGAACAAATATTTGTTCAAAAAACCAAAATAACAGCCTTCGGCCACAATGCGTATCGGCCGATTGTATTGCTGTACTTCATCAAAAAGTTTATCGACAAAACGATTGTATTCTGCTTCCACAATTGTGCGCGTCACGAAGAGAAAAAAAGCCTGTTCTAAACACCACTCAAGTATAACGAACATTAGAAATATATTGACACGTAGCTAGCAAGATATGGACCCGGACTACATTATTAGAATTTGCTGTGTGTTCTGCAAATATGGTGAGTTTGTAATTTAACATCCATTTTAAATCAAATTAAAACTGAAATTCTTTATGATCCTTTTAAATTAGGTATGTTCTGCTAACTGGTGAAACCATTATAATACACGCCTTATTGCTATGGAATGATGAAGTTTGCCTTGCAATGAAAACTTCCAACACAGAAATGAAAGATCGAGGGAGGCATTAAATTCATAGAATAAGGTTATTCAGCTGGAACTCTTCATTAGAGTAGGCGTTGTATGTCCTTGCAATATAACACAAATCCTATGGACCTTTAAGAGTTAGAGACGATAAATATTGTGGACTTATTTTCCTCAGTTCCTGCTCTATTCAATATACCAGTCTCAAACTGAATCGTTTGTCGATTTCTTATATCGCAACGTTTCGACACCAATTCTGACACTTCTTCAAGTATATCAAAACGTCAGCTAATCTATCGTTCCCACCGACCAAAAACGCACAGAACAAAATAAGTATTTACCGCTCGTACGCTTCGCCAGTTTCATCTCCGTCCCAGAGAAATCATTCCGTCGCGAGATCCGGTAGATATCCTTCTCGCAGGCCCAGTACAGATGCCGGATCAGTTTCTCCCGGCAGCGGGAGTGACTTTCCTGGTGCCAAACCTTTTCCCAGTCGGCCTGGGTCCGCTCGCTGAACGTTACCTCGAGCGCATCGTCGGCACTGGCCGCGGCACCACTGACACGCACATCGAGGGTAACATCCAGCAGGACACACAGTGCCGTCAGTGTCGACAGCGGTAGCCACATCCCCATCGTTTGAAAGTCCAATCAGTTCCAATTAGGGGCACTTCACTTCGGCCGGCAGTAAATTCATCCCGGGGTGGGGTAGATGATTGGGTATGTTTCACTAAATAGAATTCGAACACTGGTTGTGCACTAGCGAAGAACTGAACCGTGGCCAGGACCAGACCGAAATGAGACCACCATTCGCTGAACGGGGGACTTTTATAAGCAAGCCGTCTGATCTGTGCGCCAATCGGCAGTATTTTATCACTTATTGGAAACGATATCAATGTGGTACATTTCCAACGGAGCAAGAATGCAATTTTTTTCGCTTCCTTTACCATCCTCAACAGGTGCGAGTCCTGATGCTGCGGCCGGCTATCAACGGGTCAACCCATGTGTAGGTGTGCCGAGATAACAAATTCAGCACATAAATTAGCTGCGCCAGGACAAATAAAGACCAGATTCGCCGATGATTGTTGTTTGCTCGTACCGCAAACACAACGGATTCGAAACAGGTTTGTTGGTGAGGCAGGGGTGAAAATGTAGTGATTTGTGCCATTCTGCCCCGGTAATGGGCTATCTTGAGAATCTCGTCATTAGTTCCGTTCCGAAAATAGCAACTTTTGCAGAATGCTTTATAATCGGCCGAGGGTCGAATGCTCAATGGGTGCTAATCTGGCCGCAAAAGGTTATGTGTGCGGTTAGATTTCAACGTCGGGGAGCATCGGTGATTTAGAGTTCACGTTATGTCATTCATGGGTTGCGATAGTAACTCGAATAATATTTTTCCAATGCATTATAATTTTTTATTTTGAAATTTTCGATTTATGGACGACAGAGAGAATCCAGTATTATCACAGATGTATGGGAGACATTTTTTAAACGAGTTGATTTGGTTTTAAGAATTGAGTCATTCTAGCTTCTCTCCAATATTTACAAAATCCATATAATGACAGCTTAAACATACATACATAACAGAATGAAATATTACTGTTTACATGGACGGCTATTGTGTTTACTGTATTGACTGTTTTTGAGTTTATTTTCTATTTAGACATTCGGTTGAATTGGAGAGATCGCAGTAGCCATACGCGTCGGACGCGAATTTTCTTTTTTTCGCTCACGTCAATTTTTCAATAATTGTTTCTGCAAATTAATGTTTGTTGATTGCTATTCGTCCTTTTTATAATTTCTACGAAGTGTTGCAAGTGTACAAGTAGTGCAAAAGGGAGTGATCAGTATCAATTTGTGTTGTCGGTTGTCGGTATCTAATACACTTGAGGACAGAGGATGGATCGATTTTTGATTTAAAGCTCTACATCCAGGTCGCTGCCGACTGCATAGATCAAAGAAAAGGAACATAGACCTAACAGCGAGTGGGCAGAAGACAGAGCATCGACTACAAAATATTGCTCCAAATATAACATGGATTTTCCGGTGAGATTGTTTCATTTTGTTTATAAATCAGGATTACAAAAAAAATGCTTGGTGCGATCAAAACGGTTTTCTTTACTGGTTGATCCTGCGATTTAAGCAAGAGAGCTTCGGATCGTTTGGACTATTATTTGGTTGTTAGAGTTTGCGCTGTCGAGGATAAATTCGGCGATCATCATAGATTTATCGTTGATTTCGGAAAGTTTTTTTTGACACATGTTGGAATGTTGGCATAGAAACTGAGCTTCAAAGATCGGTCATGATGCAACGTAGAGGCTCTTTCGGCACCTTTTGCGCTTCCCATGAAAGTGTCATTACAAAGTAGTGACGAAACTGCTCCCGTATTGGAGTCCTAATATAATTCGCGTCATAATGATTGCAAGTGATATTGGTATTGATTAAGAAACTGCTACTTGTTACCACACTCCTTAGAACATGTCAGAACAGAGAAGACTGCTTTTGTTTAGTTTACTGCAAGAGAAGGAGGAGCGAATGCAGAAACAATTTTTGGCCATACTTTCAGGTTCTTCAGGTGCTGCAACCTATTGTTTTCTAGTAGTTAAGGCTCAAGAAACCTTTTTTGAGCATGTGTGAGAATTGAACGCTTAGTAGTATGCGTAGAAAAAATGTTTTCAGCTTTGCCACCGGTTTATCCATGTAAAACCTTTTCAAAACTCTAAAAGTTGATCATCAGTTGATTTATTAGATCATCACGATTAAAATTATGCCAAATAGTTGGTGGAAAAACAATTGACCATCGAGATGGTGCTTTTGAAAAAGTGGCTGTGGTTTTTTTTCATCGCGCAGTTTTCTTCGCAATGTCCTTGAGAAAAGTTATTTTATTAACAAAAATGTAATTAAATTATTCAGACGAGTGATTGGACCTCTAGACATTCGTCTGAAATCTGCCAAACCCTTTCGGAATACTTATTGACGGGCATAAACTGAAATAGAAAGCGGATTTTTAAATGACTCATAGTGACATAAAACCGCTTGTTCCAGGTTGACATTCACCGATCGTGAAAGCAAACAACAAGTACTGGTCACCTAGGTTACCAGGCTCTGTTTCCTAAACCGAAACACAACGAAAACTTGACCATCTGGCGTTAGTTTGTTTCAGTACGGAACAAAAACAACACCCTTTGTTTTGAGGTCCTGCAACTCGCTCCCATCTGGTGGGTTTCACGGTAACGGAGGAAGAAAATTGAAAAAATAACTAAAGTTTGTTTAGTTGGTTGAGTTAAATGTGTGATACGTTGCAGTGCCTAATCACTTGAAAGGAACGCAGTTTCTATCCATTCATAATTTGTACAACAAAATCCATTTTCTGCTTCAAATCTTTGACGGTTACGTAATCGTGTCAGCTGGGATCATCACCGCACTCTACGTTGAATAGTCTGCACAAAAAGCCATAGAACATAGAAATCATCACAATCTAACCTCACAAACCTTGCTCGTTCGTCCAAGGGTCATGGATGGTGTGCGTGTTCAGTGAACCCGAACTGAAAGTCCGTTCCTTCCTTCCGCTCCTGCATAGCCAAGCGTGACCTTTTGCTGCAATGTGGGGGAAAAGCGAATCCTACGCACGAACATATGATTAGCACTTTTCAAGCATAAATTCAGGCTCGTTGGGTTCGATTCGTGTGCTATGACTTTTATAACTTTGTTTTTCCTCGTTGCGCTTTTCGCCATATACCTAATTTAGTATCGATTTTCTATCTGCACATTCAAACCAGCATTCAATTGCAGTTGTTCAGTGTGGGGTTCGTGACTCGATTGTCCTTGAGTTGATAACTTGCTGGAACCGTCGATAGAGCATCGTGCGAAATGTTCTCCACTGAGCAAGACATCAATCGGTATAACTACCGACTTCGATTCCAGGAAATGGAAAATAAGATAAAGAAGTGGTAAGTTGAGTTCGGTTTAGTTTCTTTTTCAACTTTTTTTATGAAATGGTCACATTGTCCCACAGTGAGCTAGAACGTACTCAGTTGGAGCAGAAGTTCGGTCAGCTGATGCAGGAACGACAGGAATGGTAAAATAGTCGTCAACCGATCCGACAATTTTCTTCAAACTACCTGACTCTACCTTATTTTTCAGTGAGAAGACTGCAGCACGTTCTCTAAAGCTCAAATATAAACGAATGAAGGACCTGGAGAGACAGCGAGCAGAAAGAAACGAAGAGTTACTACGGATGCTACACAAAGTGGACCAGCAAGCAGCTTCCCTAGCCGCGAAAACCGATCGTCTTAAAATGCTCAAGGTAAAATTACTCTTATCAGCATGTATTCTTAGTTGCCCTGTACACTAAGAATCGACTGATAAGTCTATCGAAATAAAAAGTCAGGATTCTAAAGGAAAATAGTACCATGACTACTTTTTGGATTCAAAACCAATCGCAACCATTTCTTTCAGACCCAGTACGAATCATATCTCATCCGATCCTGGTCATCGCAGCGAGCTCTTCCGATGTCTCCGACTCCTTTCCAGCATTCACCACAACTCTTCCATGGAGCTTCAAATGACAATTTAAACCTTCTTCCTGCTCGATGCCATGATCCGCCGAAATCGGAATTCGTCAAATATCTCTCCGACATGACCCACTTACAAACGACAGAAAACAGTCCAATTCCTCCTCCGATGGCCCTATCCAACTACATTAGTAACCAACAGGCGCAGGCACCATACTTTCCTCCCACTTACCAGTCAGCAGCTGGTCCCTCTTGGTCCCATCCCATTCCTCAAGCTTCATCTTACAACCCTTCTTTTTACAACCAATCTTCAGAACCAGAAATCCCTCCAACACCCCAACGTATCGCAACTATTCCTCCTTCGACTTCCCGTAAGCTCAAACTCTCCAACGAGGAATTCATTCACTACATCGACAACGAAATTCTGAAGGGGCCCATCTCTACCGCACCGGCTGAAAGTATCGTGACACCACCCTGCATCGTAGTTGATCCACCCTCGGTTGCCTCAGCGCCCCACCCAACGGTAGCCCCCTATCTGGAAGATGTTGCCAACGATGAAGATATATTGCCGAAACGACAGGATCTCTACGGAAGCTCAGCTCTTATCGAGAAACTGACCGAAGCTACTGCTGCTCTTACGACCGTGAACGATCAAAGGTCGGAGGATGATGGTACTACTGCTTGTGTCGTAGATAGTCAACCTGACGTTGCTACAACGGTAGAAAAATATTCTGAGAATACTGTACAGTATGAAGCCACACAATCTACATCGCAGGAAATAATAGACGGCGTGGATGACAGAAACGAGCAACCTGTAAGGCTGGAAGCAATTGATTCAAAGTTGGTTGAAAATGAAGATCTGTATACTTCAGAAGAACAACCGCATCTCACGGAAAGCAGTAAGTACTTTAGTTAGTTTAATCATGATTGTTAACGATTGTTTATTTCTTAGGCGATCTAAGGCACGAATCGGAACAAAATAATTTGGAATATCAACAAGTATACAGCCCAGAAACTGATTATCTACAACAACAACAACAACAACGCGAACAATACTTTCCAGAAGCCGCTGACTATCAAGGTTATGTGGAAGGTGGTGCTCAAGAGTACTCTGCTCAGGAGCCTGCAGATTACCAATATAGTTACGAACAGGCTGTAGTCGAAGAGCAAGCTTCCACAGTTCCAAATATTCCCGCAGAGAACTCTAATCACTGGACAACTGCACGGGAAGCAGTCGAATCGAAGGAATACGCAAACATGACCGCAGCACGATTTCCGGAATCAATCGTCGAGGTAGCTAACAATGAAGAGAAAATTTCCGAACGAGTTGAAAAACAGTCCACTTCAAAAGAGTCTAAGCGTAGCTCTCCAGAAGTTATACCGGAAGAAGAACTACCTGAAGAGGCGGAGCAGCCCGTGACAGAGCAACTAGATTCCACTCAAAACGAAAACTACTCCCAGTATGTGCAGCAGTACGATCAAACTGCGGAGCAGGAAGCCTACCAATATCAGCAGGAAGCTCCCGAACATCCCTACCCTATGTACGAGGATCAGACAGGCCAAATGGAACCCTACCAGGAGTATTCAGCAGACGGTGCAGTTGATCCGAATCAATATCAACAAGCCACCGAATATCCCGGTCCAACGCAGTACGTATTTGAGCAAGACTACTACGATCAACAGCAGACGGAGAATCAGCAACAGTATGATCCGAACCAGCCGATCTACTACGGCACTGGTGCAGCGGCGGAGGAGCAGCAGAATTATTACACGACCGAACAGCAACAGGAGCTTTACGATGAATCGCAACAGCCACAGGAATACGAGGCTGTCCCGTCAGCTTACCCAGGTGAGACCATTCCAGAGGAACCAACGTCAGTGCTGCAGGAAGAAGAGCAAAATGAATCCAAAGTTGATGCACTGCCAGCGGAAGATGAGCCGGTTGCGATTCCGATAAATGACGAGGTTCAAGCAACGGAGAAAGAGAAGCATGACACCACGGTTAGCTCGACAAATGATGAGAGTGATTTCGATTTCTCTACTCAGTAGATATCAGTGATTGGCACCAATGCGTTGTTGAACAGTTATTGAACTCTATGTAGAATAAAGTTTCAAATACAATGGAAGCGGTTTGTTAAGAGCGGAAACAAGATAAATGTCTTCAAAACTGAAGTTGGTTGAAGAAAAACTTTGGACTTGCAAATGCCGAAAATTGTTTGAATAATATACCGAAACGTTTAAATTATGAAGAAAATAAATTTTCGTTATGCAACATTGGAGTTTAATTCTTTCAAACTTTGAATCAACTTTAATATGGTACAACGATTAGTGTTTCTAAAGTTCGGGCCCTCTAGAGTAAGTTTCTAGTTACTTCTTATGAAATCTGACTAACGATAATGACCGAATGCTGGCGAAAACTTGTTCAGGATTTTGAGGGAACAAATACTACTCAGGTTTTTTATGAAATTCTGCCAAGAACTTTGACAGGATCGCTGGAAGCCCAGGATCGCTGCTCACTGTAAGCCCAGGACCGCTGATCGCTGGAAGCCCAGGATCGCTGATCGCTGGAAGCCTAGGATCGCTGATCGGTGGAAGCCCAGGATCGCTGGTCGCTGGAAGCCCAGGACCGCTGATCGCTGGAAGCCCAGGATCGCTGATCGCTGGAAGCCTAGGATCGCTGATCGCTGGAAGGCTAGGATCGCTGGAAGCCCAGGATCGCTGATCGTTGCAAGCCCAGGATCGCTGGAAGCCCACGATCGCTGATCGCTGGAAGCCCATGATCGCTGATCGGTGGAAGCCCAGGACCGCTGATCGCTGGAAGCTTAGGATCGCTGATCTCTGAAAGCCTAGGATCGCTGCCCGCTGGAAGCCCAGGATCGCTGATCGCTGCAATCCCAGGATCGCTGATCGCTGGAAGCCCAGGATCGCTGATCGGTGGAAGCCCAGGATCGCTGATCGCTGGAAGCCTAAGATCGCTGATCGCTGGAAGCCCAAGATCGCTGCTAGCTGGAAGCTCAAAATCGCTGATCGGTGGAAGCCTATAATCGCTGATCGCTGGAAGCCCAGGATAATGTGTATGCGGAAATCCACGTGAGAAATGAACGTTTTGGGGCACCACGTAACTTTAAACGAATTGTTTACGCGGGAACCGTGGGTTTATTATCTTGGATTTTTGTGTTTCGAATTCATCACGACAGTAACTAGCACCAATTTGGGGACAAGTTAGGCGATGTATCTCAACTAGTACCCAAATTAGAACTATTTAGACACTATATCCAAACAGTCGCACGACATACATGATACCCATACAACCGGCAAGTCCCGAGTGATGTCCTGGGAAGCAAAGCCAGAAGCTCTGGTTTGCTGACGAGAAAACGAAAAAGAACGATTGCTTTTTGGCGAAGGAACCAAGCATTTGGAACTAAGCGATATTTATTATTCAAAAGGGAAAATTAGATTAAACCAATTTGTGCAATAAAGGCGCAAGATCTAACTTAAACTAAGATGGATTTTTCCGGTGCATCGTCTGACTTGGTCCCAAGTTGGTGCTTATTACTGACAAGATGAACCCGAAACACAAAATTTAAATTAGGTCTTACGCCCTCAATGCACAAACTGATGTAATCCAATTTTTCCCTATAGGGTAATAAATATTGGATAGCGGGTTAATTAGATCGTGTGACAACCAATTGCGACCACAACCGTTCAAATGTAATATAACCGCATTGTTGTGAAGAACAACAGCTTCCACTGCAGTTGCTTCTAAACGAATCTAAAATTCCCGACGAACCAATATGGGTACTGGAACCAAATGACCTGAAATTCTCACAACAAGCAACATTGCCTCTTCACGGACAAGTGTGGCCGGAGGGCATGTAGGGAGTAGGGAAAACGTTGCCTCTGATCATATAAAAAGATAACAAATGTCCAGTACTTATGGCTCGGAGATGTTTCGTTTGCAAACGCACCTTTTCTAACGATGATATACTAACCGTTATTCGGATTGTTCTAGATCAATTATATCCTCCACGTCTGCCACAATTGTTTATATTTTGCTATGATTCTATTCTAATACAAAAAAACTGACACGTCATCTGTTACATGTATCGATTCAGATCGTTATTTTAGACTTTGTTTTGATTTTGTTCTCATCGCTAGCTAATGTCGTATAACTCGACGAATACAATTAATTCCACGTTTTGTTTCAACGGTACTAATTTGAATGCAACACCAAACTGCTATGCTGTACTGTCACCGTTCATTCTAGCTAACAAAGATTATTTTTATTGTTTCAAGCACGATTACTACATTGGCTTGTACGGTTTACAACTAGATTGCCATTTCATAGATTTGATTTGTTTGTTTGTTTGTATTCTAGTTTGTAGATGTTAACACTTAGAAACTATCCTTACAAACCTAGGAATCAGGATCACGTTGGTAGTTTGACAAAGCTCGCCTTTTAGCTCTGTTTAACAAATACAAACAGATGAATTAACACAGTAACGGTTATATACAACGCGATTCGATTAACGTTGTTTCTGCTGTCTTACAGTAATAGTTTTTTTCCATCAGTTTTAAATATAACTTTATCTACTGTTTTTAAACTAATGCACTTACCAATGAAACTAATTTGTCCTCCATTCTACGGGATTGATATTTTTTCATAAGGGGGATGAAAAATCACAGTTGTTTGTATATGTGTATGTATTGTGAGTCGAAATCATCACGAAGAGGTCTCAAAACTGATTTTCTCATACATAAGGCAATATGATCAATTGTGGATGAAAAATTGGGCAAATAACAATGTTAATTATATAGTTTTTTTTTCCAAACAAATGAATCAGTTTTTTTCTGTTACACTCAGGCTTTGAAATCTGTTTTGATTCACTCTCAAAACTGGATCAAGCCATCTGGCTAATAACAATAGTACGGGAAAACGCTCAAAGGCGATTCAAGCCTCTGATCCATCAGGGTTCAAATAGAACAAGAGGTTGACTCCATTACCAATAGGCAGCACTTGCCATGCACAGATCTACATAATTTATTGTCGTCAATATTCTTCCTTCCTTTCATTTGTGTTTGTTTTGGCTAGCAAACATGTACTAATTAAAGCTAAGATAAAATTAAAGAAAACCTATGGACTACTAATTATAGTTTTGTCCTATGCACACACGTTTTAAAATCAGCCTTACAAATCTTTGTTACTTTCCGCTTTAGCTCTGTTTCCATAACTTCAATTCCTTCAAAAACTGCAACCTAACCTGTCCCGTGCTTTCCCGTTTCGAACAAACCCTTCTTGAAAAAACCCGAATGCAGCTCAATCAGGGTAGCCTTAGTCAGACCCGGTCGACCTTCGCCCTCGTAGATAGGGCTATGCGGTAGTTTCGAGCAAACGATCAGCAACCTCCGGAGGTAAACTTCCAACTGACGCCGGCGGTTTTTCGCCACAGATTCCGTGTTCGAGGCAAATAGTTCCCGCCGGGGAAATGGTATTGGCGAAACCTGTGAAAAGGTAAAGGAATTAAGAACTCTAAATAATGGTCATGCCCAAGCCATCCACTTTACCTTATCGCCGTACATGTTCTTCATTTTGAGATGCAACTCCCGGAACCGGCTGTACCTTCTTAACAGCGTCCACCGATCATCGGGTAGGTTTATCTTCACCTCATACTCGTAGTGGGTTTGTTTTCCCGCTCCTCGAATTATATACGTTGGAATATTAATCAAATATTCCGAACCTGGTGCGACAGAAAAAACAAATTTGATAACGACTCGTTTCCATACTGACGTTCGGTTAGAGATACTTACGATACGAACTCTCGATGGACGGCAGTGACCGGGTCACACTTGGCGCATATATACTGCTTTCCGTCCGACGCCGCGCATAATCCGAGTAGATGCAGGAATTCATTCGACTATCGTCGCTGTCGGTGAAACTACCCGGCAAATCTCGAGTCGACTCGATTCCCCCGCCATCCCCGTCCGAGAGGCAGTTTTTCTCCACATCCTGCACCTTAATCTCCAGTAACACAATTCGTTTTTGTAGATCCTCCAGTTCGTTTATCTTTCCATCCAACTGAGATTTGTCGCCGTTCATTTCAAGGATCTTCATGATTTCTGCCTTCTTTGTCGCGATGCTTTCTCGCAAAAGATTCATTTCACATAGAATCAGGTTGGCTGTTGACGAATTGATCGAATTATTGTCCAGCGAGGACGAATGTGAATCATCATCATCTTCCTCGTCATCGCCACTTCGACTGCACACGCGCAACGGATGAATTCCGTGCCTAATGTCGAAAATCTCCGTCCTCACACTATTCTTATTGCTTCCACCGAGCCGCACCAATTGTGTTGTCCGCGTCACATTCCCAACCTCCGCCTCTGGACCGTGGTCATAATTCTCATCCGATTCATCACTGGATCCTCTAGCTCTACCATCCTCGCCACTTTCCGGCGAACCGCGGCTAATTTCAATGTTACTCCCATTCACAATCAACGTCTTGTTTGCGTACCTAGGATTCGGAGTAGACGTGCTCAACAGTAAACAGTGATCGTCCGATCGGAACAGCAACTTTCCATTCAGCTTCCCATTGCTCTCACTGCTGATCTTGTTAGTTTCGAAACTAACCCCACTGTCACTCATCCCTTGACCAACCAAACCAGGCTCCTCGTAGTCGGACTCGTGATCCATTCCGGATTCGGTTTCCTCCACCGAGCTGTTACTGTTCGGAGTTGGTAGCAGTTGGTTCACTGAAACATCCAGGGCCGGTGTGTTCAGAGCCGACACAAACGAACAGTCCGAATTGGCCGTGTGGAATGTGTCACAGGTTTCCAACGTTCGCGAGTCCGAAACTGATGGCGATAGTTGGTTTGCGGCACCGATCGAATCGGTTCGGCCGTTGGAGTCAGCAGTGCTTTTAGCTAGATTCAGTGTCATACTGAAACGAGAAAAAGTATGAGGGCTGTAATAATTCGGGCTTTGACACAATCGATCATTGGATTGGAAATCCTGTAAGAACTTTTCCCGCAACGATATATAAATCGCGTGGGCAACACGTAGCTTTTAAGATAACCTTTGTAAATATTGTTTAATGAATAAGTTTAAAAGTTACTACAACTACACTGCCCATAAAAGGCATAAGAGTCCCATGTTGAAAAAGAGCAAACCGAGAAAAACGCTGTTCAAGATTGTCCCATTCATTGAGCCAAATGGATGGGACAACCATGTTTTGGTAAACAAACCCGGTAATCTTATTTGTGCAGTGTGATTCAGTGGTGATACAGAATACAATCCAACGGATAACTCATTTTCGACAAAAATCCATATGGGACTCTTATGCTTTTATGGGCAGTACAGTCGTTCTCAAATATGAGAGAAAATCCCAAGACGATCAACAATCAGCGGCAGCCACTTGGAATTGAGGTCAGTCTGCAGCGGTAAAGCAATAGAAACACTTAGACGATATTCACGTCGTGAAATTCGCTGGTCCTAGAATTTAGTCCCGGATCGTTAATCCTGAAATGCGGCCCAGAATCCCCGATCGTGCAGTTCAGCCCAGAATCGTTGATCCTGGAATTCAACGCAGTACCGCACATCTTGTAATTCGATATAGGATCGCTGCTCCTGGAGTTCTGCTCAGGATCGCTGAGCCTGGAAACCCCAGGATTGCTGACCCTGGAAACCCCAGGATCGCTGAGGCCGGAAACTCCAGGATCGCTGACCCTGGAAACCCCAGGATCGCTGACCCTGGAAACCACAGGATGGCTGACCCTGGAAAACACAGTATCGCTGATCCTGGAAACCCCAGGATGGCTGACCCTGGAAACCCCAGGATGGTTGACCCTGGAAAACACAGTATCGCTGAGCCTGGAAACCCCAGGATCGCTGAGCCTGGAAACCCCAGGATTGCCAAGCTTGGAACCCCCAGTGTCGCTGAGCCTGGAAACTCCAGGATCGCTGAGCCTGAAAACTCCAGGATCGCTGACCCTGGAAACCCCAGGATCGCTGAGCATGGAAACCCCAGGATCACTGAGTCTGGAAACCCCAGGATCGCTGAGCTTGAGCTTGCTTGAGCTTGTGCGACCACCCCTGGCTGCTACTCCGTTATCGATATGGACTAGCTGAAGTTGCACAGAGAATAAGCAGATAATTATACCTTGGGAGCAGCGAAACATCTTTCAATGTGCAACTTCTGGTAATCCTAAAGTGTTTATTGATCAATATCGGCGCCGACCCGGCCCGAACTTAGATCGCGGAAGGAAAAGGAAGGAATGGTTATCCGATACTTGCTTTTGCTAGAGTCCGTATATACTACTGCGCACCCCAGGATCGCTGATCGCTCCCCTTTAAACTGTCCTAAATTTTTACGCTCCTTGTACGGTCACCCTAACGCAAAGCTGATTTTAACCACGATCAACCTGAGTTTTGACGGCTACAATTACAGCTTAGGGCAAAATGCAAAAGAACGACAAAAGAATAATGGACCTGTTAATTTCACCATTTCATGGCTTGTGGTGATTTTGCTGATGTGTCTTCCGCAGCCGTATGAGCCAATGATCATGACCATGACTGAAAGTTTCTGGCGTGCTATCGACAAACGAAAGCGAAAATTGTACAAGACGTGAAAGCAGATTCCGGTTTGGCTAGTAGCAGTAGCGATTCCGGTGCCTCTTTGTCACATGGTACGATCTTATCCACCATTCTCTGACTTCAGCGAAAAATCGGAGACATAGTTTTGAGCCTTCACAAATTGGATTTTTTTCTCATAACGCATAACCTAAGCTCTAGATCAAGTGGCTTGCAATGAAGATAGCCAAAGGAGCGATTTTTTGCTAAACTCATTGAGAAATAGACCATTAGCAGGATTTTAACTCTACAGATGGTACTATTGGACGATAAAAGGTTGTCTCTAGTGGAATTTGAGGAAAATATCGAAGCTTTCTCCTTCAATTAAAGACCTATTAAGAGGCCAGTGCTCTATTAGAGCTCATAGTGTCTACAGGAAACACCGTCAAGCGAAGGAAACATCCTGGCACATACTATGGAACTGCCCAACTCTGGCTAAAACCAGAATGTGCTTAATGACCTTTAGCAAAGGATTCTCAGAGCTTGAAGAGATCCGAGAGACTGTAACTCGTAACTGGAGGATTCTTTCAACTAAAGGATCCTTGACCCTAAAACTCAGAAAAATCAACACAAATAAAATTCACTAGTGCATTCAACTACAAACTTACGACAGTTTTTTTCTCTGCATCTCCTCCAGCTCGAGCTGCGAGCGTTGCTGCAGCAACTCCTGATTCTGCTGCTCCAGTTCGCCAATCTTTTGGTCCAGTTCGGCAATCTTCCGATTACTTTCGTCCAGCAAGGATTCCTTCGCGTGAAGCTCCCGTTCGTACTTGTCAAGTTCCTCGCGCTGAAAAAGTAATCGATTTTCGTTGTTTAACATATTTTCAGACACGCTGTCATGGTAGATACTCACATTCCTTCGGATGTACTCCCGAATGTACTGTGCCGAATAGTTATCCAGAGATTTTGAAATTGTGAGCAAAGTTTCTGAATAGTCCTCCGTGTGGGGCGCGTTTTGGATTAGTTCTATGCTTGCCTGTTGGAATGTAGAAACAATTAGAAGCTGATTGGCTCTCCACTGCTGTGAAAAAAAGCAAAACTATTCCTTCGTAACCAACTAAACCAAATCACCAACTGAATGTAACTAAATGTAAAATAAGAACATTAAATCTAGCTCCACTACCTCGTCCAGTTTGCCACAGTCCTGCAGCTCCTGAAGTTCTTTAGCGACATACTCGTAGAAATCGCGCTTCTTCGTGTCTAGCTGCGTCTGAAGTGCCGATAGCTGTCTAACTAAAATGTCCACCTTTTTGTGTGGTGAAGCCAGGGGCAGGAATAAAACCGATAGAAATAGAACGAAAAAAGAAAAACAAACAAAAACAAATGAGATAACCAACTGAGGTGAACGAAATCAATAAAGTATATGCTAAACAACGCCGCGGGAAGCTGATTGCTAGCGGCACTAGCCATAATACCGGTGTAAGACAGTCTTAATCCAATTACAAACAAAGACAGCAACAAATTGCGGGAGCGATGCCTGCTCCCCGTCCCGTGTTAGCTTACCTGAGTTTTTTCGTTACTCTTCTCCCAGAGTATCATTTCCCGGCGGGCCATGAGCTCGTCTATCCGACAGTCTAGGATCATTAATCTGTCTCGTTTGCTGCTTTCCAACCGGTCCAACTCATCGCGGCATAATTTAATCTTGTTCTTGAACTGTTCGTGCATTCGAGATCGCTCCAGATTTAACTGTTTCAACGCATTCTCGATCGTCTGTAAAATCTTCCGATGTTCGTCCTGTAGCTCAGTATCCTCCCGACTGGGAGTGTACTGCCGAAACCGCAATTGATTCTGAGGTGAAGTTAAATTGTCGTCGTCACTCATAAAGCTACTGCAAAGATTCTCGCGTGATGCTGCAATCAGTGACAATCGGGAAAGATCCAACCGTGACGAACGTTGAGCGTGACTATTGTCCTGACGCATTTTGGCTGCCTCAGCTGGATTGTTATAGCGAAACATATTGGTTCTACCAAGCAGCAGGATGTCCCCTTGGCTGATTGCCGTTGGAGCTTCGATGCTGTTTGCATTCAACAGACAAGTTGCTGATGGGTTTGGATAGATCGTGGCATTTCCATTGTTCAGAACGATCCGACAGTGCTCCGGATGTATGCCGATGCCGTTTAGAGAGATATCCTGTGGGAAGGGAGCTTCCGCCGTACCGATGGTGGTCTCACCCTGCAATGAAGGTTAGAATTAGTATAATAAATCCAAAAAAAAAAAAACGTTCGCGGGAAACTTACCTCTTTCAAACTGTAAAGGGTAACTCCGGTGCTGATGTCGTCATGAATCCCGATCAAGTGGGGCATCTCAGAATCCAATACCACTCCGACGCCAGATTTTCGAAGTCCTAGTGATTTCTGTTCTCTTAGAATAGATTGCGCTTCACGCCACTTCTCTGTCCATTCCTCGGTGAGAACCTTCTCCTGGGCTTCCTTTTTGTGCAGATCTTCCAGCACCTTCAGAGACGGTTCAAGGGAAGACCCATCGCTGGAAAGCATCATCTTCAACTTGTAAATTTCGTCGCGCAGTTCACGGATCAGTTTCACGTTCGGATCCTCGTTGATCGTGGGTTTGTTGATAATGTTCTTGGCCCGGTTGGCATATCGAAGCGTACTCAATGTTTCACTGTAGTTCACATCCGCCGGAGAAATGGCAGCTATCATGATAGTTTTACTGTTTCCTCCTAGACTGTCCTTCAGGAGCCAGGTTAGGATCGAGTCCCGGTAGGGAATATAAAGAATACGTTTGTTGTGAGTTGGATTCGTTTGCTCTGCCAACGCGGAGATTACACTTCCTAAGGTGACCAGTGACTTGTTGATGTGGGCACCTTCTTTCAGCCGCTGACCAGTGGCTCCCGTGGCATTCGCGCGTTCACTTCCCGCCAAATCAACCAAATGAATCTTGGAAACCGTCTCACTGGGCATATCATCCAAATACCTGGCCTGCACGAACGTAATGGTAAAGATCGCATGACTCCGACTGCTGGTGTCGTTCATGTTGGTACTGGCCGTAGTTCGCAGGATGTTACCCTGAACCATACAGTTTTGAATTTCACCATAATCGGACACCGGGTGCTGCGAAAGATTCTCCACATACGGTCCCAGTGTCCGATGTTCCCGTACCCGTAATCCATGACCAGCACCGCTCGGTCCTAGCAGATCCTTTACCCGTTCGTTGTAAATTTCCAGATAGGAGCACTGCGTCTTATAGCCGACCCCGTCCTCCTGGCCGAGCTTCATCCGTCCGAACAGTGACCGGCAGATTCGCGGTATCAGACCCTGTGCCTCCGGTGTGCCCATCATGGTGAATGTTTTGCCGCTTCCGGTCTGACCGTACGCGAAAACGCACGCATTGTAACCTATGGGGGGTTGTGGGGATAGGGGAGAAACAAAGAGAGAGAATTAAAGTAATGCTAATCGGTTTTCGATGTGGATGCACTTAAGTTTGCACAACTGGTGAGGTCGTCGGTAATTTGCCTTGAACATGAGTTATAACAGGGTTTAGGCCAAGAGAAGGCGGTCAGTGAGTTATATTAATATGATTCTGGAGGTTATTTGTTTCAGGCGTGAGACGTCGCACGCGTTACTGTTTTGAAATTGTTTTTCTTTGCTCCATGCCAATTAATTGTAGTTTATGTTTTGTGGGCTTCTCGTTAATTTATCTTGACACGAGCGCTGGCATGTTTGTAATTATCAGACTGTAATTTACGCTAAGATATCACTTCAGACCAATTGAACTGTCAACATAGAACAATAAATCAACAGTCGACATTCTGAACGATCATCACCATGTCTTGAGCGTTTTTTCAAAACGTCATATCTGCAATGAGTTACTCTCTTTGTTTACTTTCTCTTCTGTTAATAATTCGGTCACTTTAACATTTATCCCTCAGCTCTTTGCATAATATGCTATTAGTTAAAACCACCGTCTTTCGATCTGTACTGTAAAATAAGTGAAAAGTGTTATAGTGACGCCGTAAAAATCGAAAGAGAAAGTAAACAAAGAGAGTAACTCATTGCAGATATGACGTTTTGAAAAAACGCTCAAGATGTATCATCGCTTACTGCGGTTTGCCATGTGAGGATACATGTGCATTGTGTCTGCAAATATTATCCGTACACTCAGGCAAAAAATACAGCGAACTTCATAGGAATATCGTATAATTTTTAGCCACAAGTAGCACGTATGTTAATCATAAGATTATCTTATGAAACAGCATTTATTTGGTAAAATCGGTTTGCTATGATTTCATGTGCCTTATGGAACTTTGAATTATCATAAGACAATATTATACATTTCTCTTATGTTTATGAGAAACATAAGATGCTCGTATGAAACTCGAACGACTGGCATATGCAATTACTTATAAAATGTTAAGGTAATTATACAAGTCGTATGTTTTTCATATTAATCTTATGAAAACTTAGTTTTGTTACTTTTCTTGTCATAATAAGGTGAATCTTATGAATTTCGCTCTGTGTTTTGCCTTAGTGTACAGGCTTTGACCAGAGATGATGCTCGTATAGAGATGCGCGGAGATGGACACAAAAAGTTCGAAGCGATCGAAAAACGATGCTAATTCTAGAGCTTTTTTTCATTACATCATATCTAACAGAAACGTCAAACGGAGAAAATCGCGTGCAAAAATTTCCTTGCGACTTTTAAATTTATTTAACAATTAAAGCACACAGAAGGCTATTAATTCTACTATCACCTCTGCATTTACTCATTGCAGGATCGTATAAGCATATTACATGGTTTTCGCGAAGATAATAGGGAGATAATTGATAACTATTATTTTATTCACTATGCTATATTTCACCCTAAGGAGGAAAATTTGGTAAAAACCAAAATTTCTCCACTAGGGTGAAAATTTGTTGGTAAGAACCAGTCTTTGTACAGGAGGGCACAAATCCTTATTTCATACTATGTTGCGTTTCGGCTTCGCCTCTTCAGAAACCGACACTAACGTATTGTCGGAATAGATTATTTTATTACATTTTGCTGATCACTTTTGCTATTATGCTCTTTTACATATCGTCGCTGTTGTGCTATCTTATGACAAACGCCATTTTAGGGTAAACTGAGTTAGATATGCCACATTACTTGTCTAAAAAATCTCTACAAAGTGGCGTTTAGCGAATTTTGACATTATGCTTGGTTACTGAGATATAGCGAGAAACGGGCTGAGAAATTTTTAATTTTTTGCTTCAAATGACTGTGCCCGGGGATTGGCTCTAATTATCTTTATGTATGAGATGTTTTTACATGTAAAACTATCTGATAAATACAATGGAATAATCATTTTCGAAACAAAAATGCACGAACTGTGAGAAAAATGCAATTTAAGTTTTAAACTGGAAATATAGCATATTTGGCAGCACTGTAACCAAAAAAAGCTATTTTTTCTAGATTCCATGACTAACTTCCTTCAAAATGCATCTCACCGATTGTTTATAGACCAAATGAAGCCAAAGATATGAATAAAAGTTAAGAATTGATGATTTTTTTCTATGGAAAATTTTCCATGCACGATTATGACATTCCATACAAATTTTGTCATCAATACACACCTATGACACATGTGAGACCGACTTTTGTTTACATTTTTGAAGAAAACTCGCAATGTAGTTAACCGATTTTCATAATATTTGAGAGATTAATGCAGAATAGATAGAAGCATCATTTGTGTTCTTTGAATTGTTTATACCATTTATAAGTTTCAAGATATTCAATCTCAAACTTTAAAAATCGTTTTTCTCGAAATGTACAAAATGGCGCTTGTCATAAGATAGCACAACAGCGACGATATGTGGTCTTGGCAACACCGTTTGTATATGGCACATTTTACTGTGACGTTTTGACAGACGGGCTTGTAGTTGTGATATATTTCATCTGCTGTATTGGAACCGAGAGTGTAGATATGAGGTTTGGCATTGGAAAAACATGCTAACTACAGTCGACTTGGAGAAACATCACAATTCAAAACATAACATCTACAAAATAAATCCCAGTCGAGGTCGTTGAGATTTTTCAGAGGTGAGAAAAATCTGAGGTCACGCCTTCCTTCGGAAGGGAAGTAAAGCCGTTGGTCCCCGGTCCATGAGTTGATGGGTCGATATCCAATCCAGATAGTGGGAGTGTCACCTCTCTGGCGTCGGTGTTTGGCCTTGTAGCGGAAATAGGCCGACGGAAAATAAACAGAATTGGGATCTACAAAATATTAGCAAAACTTTGGTATACTATATGTGACATTTTGATTTAAGATTAAATTAACATATAAAGAGTTTTTTTCTCTATTATTTGTGGACGATAAAGAGTCAATGCTTAGCTTTTATTTGACATAATAAACTCAGTTTGTTTACATTTGTTAGATGTTACGTTTTGAATAAACGGTATAGAATTATTCTAATCGAACACTGTAAGCAAACATGGCGGTTTCATGAAGTTTGTAATAAGAAACGGCAAATTTCTGCTCGTCTAGATGAATTTTGTTGGACAAACTCTAACAAGAGCCCTCTAGTGGAACGTACCTACATATTGAAATTGAAATCAAAAGATATACATTTCATTATGTTGTTTACAAACAATAGTCTTGTTGGTGACAAGCTGATGACGATCATATGTTTGCGAGCCAATAAAAATTTGATTTTCTCATTTCTCCACTTTTTTCTTACATGGACATAGGCAAAAACATACCAAGCCTTGGTCACCGTATGCGGTTGCCCAAAAAACAATCATCGGTTTTGTTCAATACTTCTGGGTCACATCTCGAGCACCAGGTCTGCCTGCCTCCCTCTACTGATCAGACTCTGCTAATTGACACAGTTTTACCGGGGCGATGCTTGATTAGATTTCCACACCGTCGAAATCTAATTACGGTTGAACACTGCAATGTCTGAAACTAAACGGAAGCACCAACCTTGAAATGCACAGTCCACAATTTCCGTCCCGAGATCGTCGAAGACCTTGTCCTGTGGGGTATAGTGTCCATCCGACTCGTCCACCGACCAGTACGAGTGGTCAAAGGTAAAATCGTTGAACGGTTCCGGTCCACCGCGAGCCATCAGCTCCATCCGGGCCCCACCAGCTCCGGCGTACTTCGGTTTAAGCAGCCGGGTCCTCTTGCCGTCCATCTGGACGATGAGCTTGGAGTCCAGTTCATTTTCCCTGCAGATGAAAACAAAGAGAGGTAGAGTGAGATGATGAGAAGCAAAAATAAAACGGGAAAACGTTAATTGCAATTGCGGTAGTGGAAAAATGAAATGCAAACAAAGCCAAGTCTGGTTCGGATAGTGGGTTGAGATAGGAAACTTTCTGCAACAAATAACAGTAACGGTTGAAGGTTTTAAAATTGAAACAAAGTATACAAAAATGACTGAATTAAGACAACTCAGTGTCAAAATTCTCCTTGAGGGGGAAATGCAAACAAACCGTAATTAATTGAACACAGTTAACAGCAGCCAACTTATGGCTTATACGCCATAACCATATATTTATTGAGAAATGTAAATTGATTTGTCTCAGTTCCGTGAAATTTTCCCTGCAAGTGTTTTTCACGTTACATGAAAATTGTATGAAAAAATCAAACATTCAATTTACGATCCTGCCTTTCTCTCAAATTTCCGTTCAATCAAATGTCATTTCAAATCATAGCATGCCAATACAAGTAATCCTCGCTTTACAAAATCCTTATTTTCCTTTTTCCCAGCGTAGTGATGGGTTTCCTGAGAACACGCTATTCGTTTTCCCACGGGGTTTGCTGCTAATGTTGGAAAGGGTGAAAAAACTGGAAACGTCCGGACGCGGATACCTGGCGCGACGTGAGGAGGAAACTTTTTCGTTGCACTGGCTGCCATAGCGTATAGAAGCGGTAACTACCGTTCGTGGCGAGATGGGTCGGGAAATTGTCGGCCCCATCATAGACGGCCATGTGGTTTTGCTTACCCACAAACTGACAGTTTATCTGCACCGGATGAGTGGTGGAATAATCTCAACGCTACAGAATGGCAACGTTAAGCGGAAAAATGTATAGCAGGTAGGTTAGATATGTCTAGATCTATATCCAGCAAAATTAAAATATGTGGAAGTGATTAATAAATACACTTTTTCTTAATAGGTTGAAGACAAGGACAAGGAAAACAAGGACTGCCCTCACAGTTTCGGTAGCTGGCACAGATCAAATTGAATTAGTCAATCTAAATGATCAGTATCAAATCAAAACGCAGCTGCGAACCGTGAAACGCATATGAGGTCATTTTTGACTGAAGCTTAAGTAAACTATAGAAAGAAACAGTCGGAACTGATCCGGTAGAGCGATTGAAATTCATTGAAACGAAAAAAAACACTAACTGTTGGCACCAGACACCGTTCGGTGATCGGTAATATTTTCTTTGTAAGCCAATGTTTATAATACAAACGATTAGATCGATCTTTCTTTACATCTCAATTTAAACACGTTCGTAACGGGATGGAGGACGCAGTATCAAGTGTAGTAATCTATTTGAAATAGCAAACTTCGACACGTGATTGCGTGCTATCAACTATGACAGCGATTCTCAACCGGGGGTAAAGGCTGTACACAATCGTTCTCTATTACTGCCCCATTTGTGTATGTTGTTGTGTTTACCTAATAGGATGAACCCCTTTCGATGCTATAAAATTATCATGTACGGTAGTAATAGAATAGGATCAGTAGATTTATTATAGCAAACGAGTAGTGATCAGCAATAAAGGCAGACTCGATCTCTTTTAGTTCATACCTCCAAGCTGATCACACGTGCTTTATTTAATCTACCGAAATTCCTCTATATTACACATCAGTGGCGACGAGGATAAAAGCAAAATTGGCAAATAAGTTAAGTATTAGTTACTTGGAAAACTGATGTTAATCAAAATTTCAGTAGAGAGTACTTGAATTTTCATAGCGGCAATAAAATTGACCGTGTGTGAAGTGGGCAATAGAACTGACGCTTGTGTCCCCTGATCAATTGTTCACTGTTAAAGTATTAAACACAGTGAATAATTTGTTCAAGAGGTGTTGGATTCAGTTCGTTTCTTCGATAATTGATAAAGTAAATCTATTAAAATTATATTTGGATAAAAAAAAATACTAACACGTTTACTGAACACGTGTACGGTGAAGACAGTTTGATGCGCCATCTTTAAAGATCCTTTGTGAGGCTGAAACAATATCTGCGTCGTTATCATACAAGGCCAGCAATATAGAAGTGATCATTAATCCCCGTAATTAGTGCAACAGAAAATGAACTGTGCATCGGATAGTGAGTAATAGCACCATGTGTCCGTGAGCAAACTTAAGATCTATTGTGTGTATAACATTTGGACTGACAGTAATCTATATTCATGCGAAGTAAATTTAGTGAGTCAAAACGAAATAAGAACCGTGTGAAGAAGGTCAGTACCAGCCATTTGGGCGAAGTGTGGAATATAAAGCTATCGACGAGAGCGTCATATGCGAATTCTGGAGGAATCAACAACATCGTAAACCAAAGGTCACGTAAGTCGTTCTACTCAAACACTTATTTCCTATTTTTTAGTTTCTATTGTTTCCGTGTATCTACATCGCTATGTCTTCTTTAATTGGTACGGTCGACCATTTTGTTAGAGGGTCCAGTTTCGCCCAATATATGGAGCGCATGGACATTCTCTATCAATTGAACAACGTGGCAGACAATATGAAGAAAAGCCTTTTTATAACAATGAGTGGCCCGATAATTTTTGAGGAAGTGAAATTAATTTATCCGGGGCAAGATGTGATGGCTATTGATTACAACGATATGATCGAGAAGCTAAAAAATCGGTTTGATAAAATTGAGCCTAATATGATGCACAGACATAGGCTACATCTGAGAAGGCAGGGAATTGACGAACCAGCAGAAAATTATGTGCTAGGTATTAAACTTATTGCAGCTCAATGTGGTTTTGGGGCACATAAGGATGAGGCCATAAAGGACGCTATTATATTTGGTTTGAGAGATCAGGAATTGAAACAAAAATTACTTATGAAAGATGATATTACATTAGATGAAGTAGAACAAATTGTTATTAGGACTGAGTTAGCTAAACTACGGGTTAAGGCACTTAACGGGCAAGAAGACGGTGCTCGGAGTATAAACTCAGTGAAATATCGTTTGGGTCAGGCTTATAGTGAACATGATGTGAGTTCAGGTCGTAATGGTAGGCCACAAACACGCAGGTATGGGCGTAGGTTTCGTAGTAGTAGTTGGGATAGCAATCGTAGCCGTTCCCCAAGACGAGAACAAGCAGTTAGTAACCAGTATCGTTATCAAAACCGCTTTGACAATAGGAATTATCCTACAACGTCGTAAATCAGAAAATGATGATATTCATGCAAACGTGATCTGTAATTTTTGTAAAAAGCGGGGCCATGTTAAACGTAACTGCTTTAAGCTAAAAAACAAACGAGCCGTTCATTTCGTTGAGGAGAAAGACTCAGATAAGGAAGAGAGCTATGATTTTAAAAGATTAAATATTCGTGATTCGGAGGATTCAGACAATGACTATCCATGTATGATGATTAAATCGCGAGCAAAAGGTGGAGGACCTTGCATCGTAAATGCTTTGATAGAGAACAGGAACCTCAGAATGGAAATTGACTGTGGGGCAGCCGTTTCCGTGATAAGTTTGCCAACCCACAGAAAGTTTTTCGAGAATGTGAAAGTTTTGAAGTGTTCTAGTCGGTTAGTCGTAGTCAATGGTCAACAGTTGAACATATATGGTAGAATTCAGGTTACAGCCAGCGTTAACAGCATTGTAAAACAAGTTCCCTTGATTATTCTGGATTGCTCAATCGATTTTGTACCACTTTTGGGTAGAAATTGGCTAGAAGTGTTTTTTCCGTATTGGAGAAACGCTTTTGCTAACGCTATGGTCATCAACTCACTACAACCAGAGAACATCAATACATATAATACGGGTCACGAAGCAGATTTGATACTCAGAGATGATCAGCCAATCTTTAAAAAGGCGTACGAAGTGCCATTTAAACTAAGGGAAAGGGTGTTGGAGCACTTGAATGCCCTTGAAAAACAGAATGTGATTACGCCTATTCAGGTTAGCGAGTGGGCCTCTCCCGTAGTCATAGTTTTGAAAAAGGACGACGATATACGTATGGTTATCGACTGCAAGGTATCTATTAATAAAGTTTTAATACCTAATACCTATCCCCTTCCACTGGTACAAGATATATTTGCCTCTTTATCTGGATGTAGGTGGTTTTGTTGCCTTGACTTGGCGGGGGCGTACACTCAGTTACAACTTTCAAAAAGGGCTAGAAAATTCATGGTGATAAACACAATAAAGGGGCTATATATTTACAATCGTTTACCACAAGGAGCCTCTTCGAGTGCCTCTTTGTTTCAGAAAGTAATGGATCATATTTTATCAGGCTTAAAGTACGTTCGATGTTACCTCGATGATGTTCTTATAGCAGGGCGCACGAAGGAAGAATGCTACAAAAATTTAATGTTGGTGATGGAAAGGCTTCAAACAGCTAATATAAAAATAAATTTAAAGAAGTGTAAGTTCTTTGTGAATTCTCTTCCTTACCTAGGACATTTAATAACGGAAAATGGGTTGCTACCCTCATCGGAAAAATTGCTAACCATTAAAGAAGCGAAAGTTCCTAAAGGTGTATCGGAGCTAAAAGCTTTTCTCGGTTTAGTCAATTATTACGGAAAATTTATTCCAAGGTTATCAGCTAAATTAAGACCTTTATACTGCCCATGATCGCATATCAGTCCCATAAAGATAGGAAATCCCATAGAAAACGGGACAACTATGCGATCATGGGTAGTATACCAATTACTAAAAAAAGATAACAAATTTGTGTGGGACGAGGAAAGTCAGTTAGCGTTTCAGGGATGTAAAAATGCACTGCTTTCAGCAGAAATTTTAGAATTTTATGATCCTAGCAAACCAGTTGTAGTGATTTCCGATGCATGTACTTATGGGTTAGGGGGAGTAATTGCCCATATAGTTGATGGACAAGAGAAACCGATAAGTTTCACGTCCTTTTCTCTGAATGATGCACAAAAAAAATACCCCATTTTGCACCTAGAAGCACTTGCATTAGTATGTACAGTAAAAAAATTTCATAAGTTTTTATTTGGTCAAAAATTTACAATATTCACGGATCATAAACCATTGCTGGGAATTTTCGGAAAAGAGGGAAAAAATGAACTCTGTGTGACTAGACTTCAGAGATATGTAATGGATATGGCAATATATGACTACGAAATCTTGTATCGACCTTCGACACAGATGGGCAATGCGGACTTTTGTTCCAGGTTCCCTTTGGACGTAGAGGTTCCAAAGTGCTTGGATAAGGGAAGCATAAAAAGTATAAATTTTTTTGATGATTTTCCGCTTGATCATTCATTAGTAGCAAAAGAAACAAAAACAGACAATTTTTTGTCTAAAATCGCACTTTATTGTAGCAATGGTTGGCCTCAAAGGATAGAGAAAGTTTGGCAAAAGGCTTACTCTTTGAGGTTTGATCTGGAGCTGGTTGAAGGGTGTCTATTATATCAGGACAGAGTGTTTATACCTTCAACGCTACACGAGGCAATTCTTAAGTTACTTCACTCAAACCATATTGGTGTCGTCAAAATGAAACAAACGGCAAGGCGTTGTTTATTTTGGCTAGGGATCAATGAGGATATAGAGTGGTATGTCAAACAATGTAAGATATGTTTACAAATGTCCGCCATACCTAAATCAACCTGTAATACATCATGGATTCCAACAAGTCGACCTTTTAGTCGCATCCATGCCGATTTTTTTCATTTTGATCACAGAACCTTTTTACTGGTAGTGGACAGTTATAGTAAATGGTTGGAAATAGAATTAATGAACACTGGAACGGATGCCTCTAAGGTCATCCGTAAGTTTACGGCGATGTTCGCTAGATTTGGACTACCAGATGTACTAGTTACTGACGGAGGCCCCCTTTTCCAGGCCTATCAGTTCATATCCTTTATGGAAAGGCAAGGCATAAAGGTTTTAAAAAGTCCTCCGTACAATCCAAGTAGTAATGATCAGGCGGAAAGAATGGTGAGAGTAGCTAAAGATGTTTTTAAGAAATTCCTATTGGATCCTTCGACTAAGGCCCTCGATATTGAGGACCGTATTGTATATTTTTTATCTAACTATCGTAATTCTGTTTCTAAAGCGGATGGAAAGTTTCCATCCGAAAATATTTTTTGTTTTAAACCAAAGACTTTGACGGATCTTTTACATCCAAAAAAGAGTTACAAGGAACATTTAATTACCCATTCTGCCAAGGAAATGGCCGAAAGCGTGGAAAATGCACACGGTACGCCCTCCCAAGATCCATTTCTCGCGTTAAACCTAGGAGATAAAATTTATTATAGGAACTATGATAAAAATACGATTGAGAAGTGGATTGTTGCCCAATATGTGGCTAGAGTTTCTACTAATGTTTATCGAATTTCCATCGGTAGGAACACCCTAAATGCACATCGCTCACAACTGAAGATCATGGAGATGAGACCAACAAGTTCACGAATGAAGATACCAATGCAGCGTGTTAAGAGAGCGAGGGAGGAAACGAGTGACTCCGAACCGGAAGACATTGGTATGCCGGATGTACCTGTGCTACCGGACCAAACAGAAGGAGATCGAAGACGTTTCAAGCAGTTGAAGCGGAGTCCGATTGTTACGCGAAGTAAAACGCGTTCGAAGTTAAGCGCAGACTAAAACCATCAGATGATTGGGGGTAAAAAAAAAAAAAAAAAAAAAAAAAAACTACACTAGTTAAGGAGCTCAACAGAACAGGTGTTACAGTTATTTACGTTCTGAGATAAATGGGAATCAGTGAATTCGTTTTTAATGTTAAGGCATGGATATATTGCAGCAAGTTTTTTTTTGCGTTCTGAATGGAAGGAAAATATTTGAATTAAATTTTATGTGATTTGTCTTACATATTAAGTAAACATAAAACTAAAGATCAATAGGCATGTACATAATTTACATTCTCAATTAAAGGGAAGAGAACTGTTGTGTTTACCTAATAGGATGAACCCCTTTCGATGCTATAAAATTATCATGTACGGTAGTAATAGAATAGGATCAGTAGATTTATTATAGCAAACGAGTAGTGATCAGCAATAAAGGCAGACTCGATCTCTTTTAGTTCATACCTCCAAGCTGATCACACGTGCTTTATTTAATCTACCGAAATTCCTCTATATTACACATCATATGTGTCAAACAAAGCTACACAATTTTCTCAGAGATTATTGAACCGATTCGCCCGATTTTTTTTTATTGAATTTTCTTTGCCTTTCTCATGTATAAAGCATATGCAATTACTCTGTAAATCGCGAACCTAATCCCGGGTCGGAGGGCCGCGTGTCGACTCAGTTCATCGAGATCGGCAAATGTCTATATGTGTGTGCGTATGTTTTTTATCATGTCACTCATTTTCCTCAGAAATGGCTGCACCAGTTTGCACAAAGTCTCAAATTAAATCTTCCCTTCGGCTTCCATATAAACTTTGACATTTTTGGAGGGACCGTAGATACAACCGATATGTACCAAAATTTTCACAATTACCAGGGGTCATAAAAGGAATTAGTAGAGCATGGTGGAGCTAAAAGTCAATAATTGAACCAGTCTAATGCATATACTAACACGCTCTGTATTACAACAACAAATTGCCAAAAATGTGTCTTTTTTACCGAATTAAGGTTGGACAGTGAATGCGCAAAATTTGCAAACGAAAAAAGCAGTTTTTTCCACACCGTATATCAGATCTTCATAAAAATCAATCAGCGTAGGTTCTTACAGTACTGCTGATTGATTTTTATGAAGATCTGACATACGGTGTGGAAAAAACCGCTTTTTTCGTTTGCGAATTTTACCCTTTCTCTGTCCAACCTTAAGTAAAATGTCACCATGTTTATATAGTTTTTCATTGAAAGACTAAGGGGTAGTGGATTGCACTTTCTAGCAGATTTATCTGCTGCAGACAAGATGAACCATACCTTAGCATTCAGCACTTGGATCTAATGATCATTAGTGTTTATGAGTTTTCTTACGCAACCAACTAGCCATCAGCTAGCAAACCACAGAAACATTTGTACAGCTTTCCACTGATTGTATCTTCCAAAAATATACGTCCCACTAATCCACCAAACTGTGGAATAAACCGGAGCTAGCCGGGGTTCGGGGGAATTTGACATCAAAAGATACGCTCTCGAAAAATCACTCATGTTTCTCGTCTTCACCTGGTTTGGCTATCAACGAGTAATGTCTAGCTACTTATGGAGCTTTGAATTAAACACATGAGCAACTGATGGTAGTCATAAAAGCCAGTAAAAAGTGAAATCGGAAGTATTGCCCGCACCGTGACGCCGACGTCGGGTTGCGGTGCAGTACGCTTCACATTGCTTTTTGTTCGAAACTAAAAGTTTTGCATGTTTATAGAAGCTGGTTTTGTTAGAGTGCTTACCTCAGCCGCGTGCAAATTTACTGCCCGTTGGTCGGACTGCCATAGCAAATTGTCCAAGGAAGTTGAAAATGGCTTTTTTCTGCTTTGTTTTAGGCGACGCAAAAGTTTTTCAATAAGCTTAATGATCACTCGAATCAGCTGTCAACCATTTTTTTCGTTTTGATTGATACGAACGAGAAGCATCGCCTACTATCATTTTCCTATGTATTAAGTATTGGGTCGGGAAGATGTGTACCGTTCTTTTTTCGAAGGGTGTATGTTCCATTACAATTACGATTTTGGCTAGCATATCATGCAAAGAGTTAAAATGAAATCCAAGTATTTTAGTTATGAGAATGGATTAGTTTTTAAAAGATTTAATTTGTCATTTCAGAAAAAATAAAAAATAAATGAGTTTATTGTGGCAGTAAAGGGTAATAGTGGAATAAAGTAAAAAAAATAAGAAAAGAGTGGAGGTGTCTTCATTTTTTACATACTGTAAGTGGTAGCTTTCATGACGAAAAAAAAAATCCAGTCTGAAGGACAATCGAACTTGATGTCTTTAACAATCAGGCTTACACTAACGGTAACTTAATCTGCTCTGTATCGTCTGCTACACGAATGATAAGCTCCGTCGGTAACATTCAACCACGATTTCGCAATTTGCACAGCTAAAACTGCATGGTCAAACGGAGTCTACTACCACTACTTATACGCTACCAAAGAGTCACACTACACTGCAGTAAATATTGGAGCAGAACCGATAGTCGCATAGTTCATGTTTCAAACGCCCACTCGTATGTCACCTTTCTACGGGGGTTCGATTACCCATACTAGAGCTAGGCCACGCACAACAAGTAAGGCACGCATGGGCTATGAGCCGTATCACCGGTTGGAAAGGAAGCGGTGCAAATGGAGAGGTTATTAATTCTAGTTAATGCCTACAGCTACACATTTTAGTGTGGCTCAAACTACTCACACAACTACCATTTTCGAACTTTCCCCGATAAAGGTACCTCTACCTTATTAATATGTCACAGAACAGCAATTCTAAATGAAATTTTCTTACTCGACTGCTGCAAAAATGATTACTCTGTCCTATCATCACACTTATGTTGCATATGTTCGTGGGAGGGGAATCATTACAATGCACAACCCGTACCGTCAGTCGAGATAGAGGAAATGAGGTCTCTGCGCTTGCTAGGCCAAGTCGGCTGGCGGCAGAGGAAATCTGGAACGCCGACAAGAAGGCGAGTAAACAGTGAACGATATGGGTTAGGAAATATCTAATGGGGTCAAAAATCGTGTGCATGTTATATGTCCAGACAAAACTCTCTGTTTCAGTCGCCACGAGTATTTATGTAGAGTGGTAAGGTGGATGAGCTAATTTCCGGGTGAAAATTCTAGCATTTTTCTATGTGTGAGTGCGGTTGTAATTTTTCTTCGATGAAGCCCAAGAAACAAGAAGATATGAAGAAGAAAAGCACAAACAAATGACGTAGTGGGCCTTTTCGTTGACATAAGTTTTGGTTCGGTTCGGTCATAATTATTTTAATCGATATTTTAGAGGTAAAAAGTGTCTCCAAGTGTTTGAATCGATAGATCCGAGGTAAATCGTGAGCCAAAAAATCAGGATGCTCGTTCGGATGTTTATGTTTACTTTAAGGGCCCCGGACGCCATACTTAATTTTGCAAGTGTAAAACTAATACACTCAAAAGCGTTAAATGTTCCCACCTTTCTTTCTCTTCATCTTGCTGCGATGGGATAGATAGAATATAGAGAGAAAGAGAGAGAAAAAAATGGCCTTCGCGATAACACAAATCTGGCCACAAACGCGACCATGCAATTGCAATAATCCACATATACTTACGCCCACGATTTCGCCTACATGAAAACACCCCGGTAGTTAAGTAAACGTGGCATCTTTAAACTTCCAAACGCGGTCTCAAACATTAACCCACCACTCGAGCGATTATGAAACGGTCACGTCCGAAAGTTTTACCAGTCTGGACTAATGCCTTAAGTTGAACCAATCATAAAAGTGACGCTCATATTCACTAAACAACACGTTCCATGGTGACCTGACCTGGAACTCAAGTTTCCCCATAGGGAAACGGACTACCATCTGTACCATACACTAAAAATTAGGCATCAGATTCACGGTCCGCGCGCGATCAAACAAGAATACACACTACATCATCATAAAATCAAAATTATTCACGCGAAGCCACATACACGTGACAAACATGTTAATATACAAATGCTTGAACCCTTCGCGACCATCCACGGCTACACCCACGATCTCGTAAACATAGTATCAGTAGCGTCTGGCTCAAATGGCACGTTCACCATGTTGATCGGAGATTTGTGCCTTGCCAAGAATCGTCTTTTCATCATTTTCCTGATGGGAAGGATTGGGGAAGTGGTAAGGTTAGGGGTAAGGAAAACAACGACACAGAACAATTAAAACAGAGCATTCTGCACCCCCGGAGTGATGCTGAACGATCTGCAGGTGTTACAACAGCAGGAATAAAACTTACAACCCCCGGAGGGATTTAGAACCACTACTCAAACAGTGAGTAGTGGTTAAATCAACACCCCCGAGGGAATATTGAGATAACAGAACGACAACACCCCCGAAGAGATATTGTCATTCAAATACGGCTAAAAAACTATAGCTCTTTACCACACTGGGTTAGGAACAAAAGCATATCCTTAAATTTCAGCTCTCTGTACATAGGTTCATCTATGTATGGAGAACCAAAAATCCGGATGCGCAATTGCATTAATACAGGGCAATTGCATATCAAATGATATGATGTTCCGTAATCGGATTCACAAAGATCACATGAATAATACTCAGCGCACTGAATAGTAGCCATGTGATAGTTGAGTTTGCAATGTCCAGTCAGTACCCTGACCAGAATACTGCAGTTGTGCTTGGAAAAATGCAACAAATTTCTTGACATTTTCGGACTCACATCCGGCAGAAAAGCCTTTGTTTGAACGCAAGTTTGCAAGCTACGCCAATGGTTGGCATGTTCGAATGCAGCCCAAGAGCGAATCTTGTGCTTTATCCAACTCATTGACAGTGGTAGAACTGGTTCTGGACCAACGAAATCAGTCGCAACGCCAGCTCTAGCCAATTCGTCCGCCCATTAATTTCCAGTAATTCCGGAATGACCGGGTACCCATAGAAGGTAGATAGCATTTGAAATGCCAAGTTCTTCGATTTGAGTTCGACATGCGATTACTAATTTCGATCTCAAATCTGCCGAACTGAGTGCTTTCAGGGCAGCCTGACTGTCAGAGCCAAAATAGATTCCTTTACCGCAAATTCCCTGTTGAAGTGCGGATTGTACGCCACACAGAATCGCAAAGATTTCTGCTTGGAATACGGTACAGTATCTACCAAGCGAATGAGATTGGTTTAATCTCATTTCATGACAATAGACACCAGCACCGGCTCGGCCCTCCAACAAAGAACCGTCCGTATGACAAACTACGTATTCTTCAAGTTGTCGCTCCATCCAGCCAGACAGCCATTCCTCACGAAGAGGAATTCTCACATTGAAAGTTTTAGAAGGAAAACTACATGTGAGTGTAAGGTCACTGGGAGCAAGTGTATATTCATCCCAAGTAACCATTTGGGGCCACAGTCTTGTGTGGCTAGTTACACGATCTATTGGGTTACTGTTCCAGAGCCCAGTAACCTTAAGACGGTATGCACAAGAAAGTGCTTCTTGTTTCAGAAACACATGTAGTGGTTTTATGTTCAAGAGTGCCTCGAGAGCAGCAGTAGGTGTTGTCGAGAACGCACCAGTCATCGCCATCAACTTTGATTGGATTGTCATGACTTCTCCCTTCTGCCACCAAACAAGGCACCCGTATGCCAGTATTGGTCTAACAATTGTTGTGTAGATCCACTGAATGTACTTGGGTTTGAGTCCCCAAGATTTGCCGAAAGCCCGTCTACATTGACCAAAGGCCATGCAAGCTTTCTCGATCCTGAAATCGATGTGAGCTGTCCAAACAATAATTTCAGAGTCAAAAAATTGCAATGGACGAGCTCCGGTTTTAATCCTTCGTTGCGTGAAAAGCACCATTGAGGTTTTATTTGGATTAACTAATAGTCCAACATGAAGACACCACCGCTCAACAACACATAAGGCTTGTTGCATCAAATCAAAAAGTGTGTTAATGCAAATACCGGTGATCATTATATGATAATCATCGGCGAAACCATACGTCGGAAACCCAAGCTCATTTAGTTTTCTCAACAAGCTATCGGCGACAAGGTTCCATAGAAGTGGTGACAGCACACCACCTTGAGGATATTCGCAGACACTCAGTTTCCTTATCTCTACTTGTCTTAACGATGAGCACAGATGTCGGTTGCTAAGCATTGCGTGTATCCAGTTCGTGATATATGTAGGTACTCCATGATCTCGTGCTGCTTCCAAAATGGATTCGAAAGACACGTTGTCAAAAGCACCTTCAATGTCGAGAAAAACTCCTAAACTTGATTGCTTTTGTGAAAAAGCTTTTTCAATGTTGTAGACAACATTGTGTAACAGGGAGGTAGTAGACTTCCCCCGCTTATATGCATGTTGCATTGCATGCAGCGGATGCTCGCCCAAGCTACCATCCCGAATGTGGTGGTCGATTAAACGTTCCACTGATTTGAGAAGGAAGAGGTCAGACTGATCGGTCTAAAGCTCTTTGTCTCCTCATAAGTGACGCGGCCACCTTTGGGAATGAATTTGACAGTTATTTCCATAACTGACATACTTCAAACCCGCCGGATGCCACGCGGCCTCTAGGCTGGTTTTGTCCGGAGAAAAAACGTAACATAGTAACATCCCGGTGATAAAGTGAATGTCTCAGCTCCTATAAATTTTCAAACGCGGTCTCAAGCGTGAACCTAAAAACTCCCGCACTCGCACGATCATGAATCGGTCACTTCCGGATGTTTCTATCCTTGATATCAGCAGACTAGGTCCATGCTTTCAATTGGATCAATTAAAAAAAGAAAGCTCTCATATCCACTGGACACCACGTTACATGGCGACATGACCGAGGACTCTAGTGATATGGGGTAACATACTCCCTGTCAGAATGTGAATTGTACACCAAAAAGCTAACTATCAGAATGAAGGTCCTCGAGACCATCCAAGAACGAACGCGTATATAGGATATGCCACACGGTTACAAAATCCAGTCTTGTACACGCGAAGTCACATGAACGCGAGCACACGTGACAAACACGTTAACATACGAACGCTTAAGCCCTTCGCGATTAACAACGGACACCTACATTCGCGATCGCGCAAACTTAATAACACCCCGGTAATAAGGAGAACGTCTTAGCACTCACGAAGTTTCAAACGCTGTCTCAAACACGAACCTACATACGTCCGCTTTCGCGCGCTCATGGATCGGTCACGTCCGGAAACCATTACTCTCTGTCCTAATAATTTAGGTCCATACATTCAGTAGGACCAATCAAAAAATAAAGCATATATCCACTAGACAACACGTTCCATGGCGACATCACCGGGCACTCTAGTGATATGCAAGATCTCACACTCTTTTAGAATCTTAGCAGTACACCAAAAAATAAAGTATTAGATTCACGGTCCGCGCGCGATTATCCAAGAACACACGCGAATATGCGAAAGGCACACGGTTATAAAATAGAATTTATACACGCGAAGTTACATCCACGCTAGCACACGCGACATACAAGCGCACACGCGATCGAACACGTTAACGTACAAATGCTCGAGCTCTTCGCGATGATACACGCGATCGCGAGTCTCTACGCCCGCACATACCTGAACCGTACAATATCACATTCAGAATCATGGCCCGCTACAATAGGTCTAATGCAGTGTTTTCGTGGGGGACATTGCCTGTCTCGTCTGCAAATTGTAGTATGTGACTCTGACGGGGAGCCCTTCCGAGAACCTAGCTCTACAGCTCCAGTAGGACAACTCTCGAAAAAAAATTACTAAGTAGTGTCATTACTGGAATTGTACGGGAATTCCATCATTACTCGCTTTACACGTTCATTAAAAGTGACATTACTGCTCAGTAATGATATTACTAACGCTTCGTGTACGGGGCCCTAAAGAGTTATTTGTGGCTTCACACTATTCGTCTCTCTCCCTATTCTCTCTGGGTTATTCTACAAATAACTTTCAAAGTGTCAGATGTTCACCAAAAGTTAAAAATTCTTCCAAATGGTTCATAACCTTAATAAATCTTAACAAATACAACATAAAATGCATCTATTGAATCTCATCACTTGAACAATTCTGGGTTCGTATGTTGACATCAGTACAATAGTTTCATTTTGCATCAAGTTCAAGGCGCTACCAGTTCCAGCTGGTATGACCTTTTCCGGAATTACTTACCTTTCCAACAAGAGTAGAACACCCGCTGCTGACGCCCGCATTTCGCAATTAATCTCCGTGGGAGCTTCTAATATTTCATCAACTACTAATTGTCATCCTATAAAAAGTAAGAATATTCTGTTCGTTCCATACCGGCCCTAACCGCAGCTTGGCATCCGATCAAGTTTCCATTATTCAAAGTTCAGCAACCGAAATAAGATCCAGATGCGAGAAGAATGTTTATGTAATGGTACGGAATCTGGGTGCAAATTTTCGCTTTCATTTTATGAAGCTGCCCACTTGTGTACAAATCTGAGATAGCTCTACTACAAACAGCCGTTGCAGTTAAATGAACAAACTTATCAGTAATTCGAGTCTTATTGTTACAAACATCCCTCCAGCTGCTGTTGCTGATGATGGTTGATGTTCATCCAAATCAACAGCGGCCTAACTGTTGCTATTACTATTATTATTATTGTCGGTTGGCCGTTTGGTTGGTCAATATCGAATCGACGAAAGAGAAAACGTTTCGTTGATTGAAGAGCTATGAAGAGCTGATGGGACGAAGATTTTTACTATTTTTTTTTTTGTTTGTTCGTTCATTTTCAGTCGCTTTTTGCATCTTCTTCACGTTCAGTTGCAACCGCTCAGATGGTGTCGATTGCATCAAAAGAAGATGAAAAATGCAGTCGCTGAAATTTCGCGAATCATCTCTATTTCGGCAATCAACGTGATTCGCGGTTGATTATTTGTTGGGTTTTTGCAACACTTTCAGAGGGTGATGCACGCCCATGTTTCGTGACGCATCGTCAAAGTATATGCTTATTCCGAACGCACATAGCTTCAAAGTGTGAGTTTAACAAATGATGTCGATATCGTTCAACAGTTTATCTGGAAAAGTTCACCGCTATTTTTAATTCTGGTTTCGTGCGGTAATTAGCTTATCACAGATACTATCGCTCCCAGCTCGTGTCGTGTAGCGAACAACTACAACGTTGTTTACTATTCGATTCTGAGTTGAGTCTGTGTGACATTTCATGGCGCAGTTAGCCGGGCGTTTTTGTCGGGGTGATGATTCATGTTTACAACAAAGTCAGCTGTGATATTTTTGATATCAACAAAGTCTGTTTCGTTCCTTCTGTGTCTTGACAACATGTATCACACTGTAGGTATGTAGAGAGAATTCACTCGACTGTTACTGAACCGAGTTCAATTCCTGGAATGTTTTTTTTCCTGAGAATACTGTGCAACTTGCCAAGAAATTAAATTAATGTGTTTCACTATTTCATGCAGAACGTCTTGAGGGAAAAGTTCTTAAGTCTCTTCCCGTGTAATGATGATGTTTACAAATAATATCCGTGTCCATGTGGAGCACGGCTATCGGTTTTACTGAGCTGCCAATTGCCAATATATAAATTCGTTTCGATTGCCAACCACAATCGTTCGTGATAAACCGCAGTTTTATCGCAAATCAAACGTGACTCTAGCATTTGAACAACATTAGGAGAAAAACAGGTACTACAATGGACTGCGATTGAATTGGAATAGGAAAGTTTTCAGTACCAAACCAGGGTAATCGACAATATTTTCCTCGGTGATGACGGGAAACGTCAATTAAAGCACGTCGGCGGTTGTCGAAACGCATTGGCACATTGACACACACTACATCTGTTTACCGATTATGCATATCCGGTGCATGCACAGACGTCCGTTGTGAAGAAATGACGTTTACAAATTGTAAACGTCCCAGGCAAATACAGAGAACTTTAACTCATTTTATTTTTATTTTTTTGCCTCTTATTTCAGGTTAGAAAAATAGAAGAAAGATTGGATTGGGAATCAAACTCAGGTGAGCTGCGTACAAGGCAATCGATTTACCAACTACGCTATGCCCGCCCCAGCTGTCTGTGTTATATCAGCAAAAACCATTTCGACTTAAATGAAGTATTGATTTTTTTTGTGTTTCGAATTCATCTCGTCAGTAACTAGCACCATCTGGGTGTCTAGTTAGACGATGTATCTAAACTAGTACCCAAATTAGCACTAGTTAGACACAAAAAAAATTATCAAACAGTTCACAGTTCTTGCAAATTTCAGGAAAGTCCAACAAATTGCAAAATATTTCGAAATTTTTTAGAGTTCCTTAGAACTGCCGGCAATTTATGCGTAACTCTGATTCCAGGGTAGTCAAACAAATTTTAAGATTTTTGTTTGTGAAACCTGTGTAACTCTATAAACTTCAGGAAAGACCTTCAAGCTTCATACAAATCATACAAATTTCAAGCAGAGTTAAAAATAATCGAAGCTCTTTTTTGACGGCTGAAAATGAACCTGATGTGACTCACGGTGAATAGAAAAAATATTCATTCAAATATCCATGTTATTCATTCACTTGAATATCGTACAATTTATTCATTTCACTAATTATCTAGGAAAATGTTTTCAAATGCTGGTAAAGCATATGAAACAACAAACATCATCGCTTACATTGTACCAGGGCCTACTTTGATGCGTTTGATTCGTTGTTGCACGGTCGCTTCGTGTAATAATCGAAGACGAATGAAAATCTGCATGGATGAATGGGCGCTATGTTCGTTTGACGTTTTCAGCTGCGTCACTGAATATTGAAAATGAATACAGCTGAATATGATCAATTTTCATTCAATGAATTTGAATATTTTCAACTCTGATTTCAAGTAAGGTTATTCATCGAGTTTATGAAGATCACAATTTCAAAAATAGTTTCTGAACTTCAAAAAAAAAATCCTACAATTTGAAAGAAATCTTAAGAATTCGTGGGACGTCTTGGAAACTTCAAGAATATTCCATGTGATCTTGGGTATTTATAAAAAATTTGAGGAGTGTCTACAAGCTTTCCAGAATTCCTTCGGACTTCAAAGGAATCACTACGAACTTCAAGAAATTTTATTGAATCTCACAGTGGTTCTACGAATTCCAAAATCAGGCCTGCAAGAAAAATTGGGCTAATCTTACGAATGATAAAAAGTTTAGTAAGCAGCTGCAGGAACGACATGTCTTACAAACTCCACATCAATCCTACTTACTTAGCAGATTACCCAAATTTTTCATTCGATCAATATCGACGGTGACAGCTCTCTTCGTCTACAGTTTGCGTTCTATTATCACTCAATACTTCTCTAATGTTCGAACTTCTTTGTCTTTGTTCCATTGTAGCTGTCTAGATTTGGCTAAAACGTAAATGGACCATCCTGGGGTTTAATGAAAGATAAAACTCTTTTGTATACTTCCAAATGTGTGATCTTAGCTGTCACTATAACACTGACTTGCTTGCAACAGAAATAGATCTCTTGCCAAATCATATTTTTTTTATCAAAAACCATTCCTCAAAATGAGCTGTGAGTAGCAGACAGAACGACCAAGTTGAGTAAAAAAAATCTTCAAGTAAAGTTGCTTTAGACCCCGTGCTGGGATGCGTTTCTTAAAGGGAAAGTCTACGTCACATTGGTAAATTTCGCATTGAATCCGCTTATGTCTCTTCCTAATCTCCTTTTTGTCTCCTAGGTCCAAAGCCGATCAATCGACTATTAATTGAAATGGTAAACATACTAGCAGTATTAGTCCTTACTCGCGAATACTTTTTCGTACAATTGTGGTTTTTCACCTCTATCTTATAACAGAATTCGATTAACCCTGTTCTAGTCAATCTATGTATTCATTACATTATAGACCACGTAAATCCTCATTTTTTCTGTTATCATCATGCTGAGTAGCTAGACGAGTGAAGGTATTTTAGGGTTTTACGAAAAGAATCTCTGCCCATAAAGGACAAAAGAAATATTTGTCCACTATTCCCCATAAAGTTTGCTCGAACCGAACCGAAGGAAAACCAAATGCGGTCTCAGCAGATTTAAGCTACTTTTTGTCGTCGAATGGTTTTGTTCTAAAATTATGTATCATGAACCAGAATAATAGCACAGAAGACTAATTTTTTCCCATTATGGGTAACTAGGGCCGTGGGTGGTGGCTAACGGGTTTCATACATCCTTAACCTGACGGACAAGACTGTAGTGCCTGGAGGCAACGCAGTACCAAGGCCATCATTAAAATGATAAGTTCTGCGTTTGATTTTGTAGGTATAATACGGTGAAGACCCGATTTTATTATCCCTCGATTTTATCTGCTCCCGATTTTATCAGCTTCATGTGAAACTTGATAGTTGGTAGTTTGATGGGCACTAGCAGACGAACCAAGCTGAATTCAAGTAAGTCTTTTCTTGGGCATATTTTTTTTTTAATCTTAGAGATCCGAAATAGGCAAAAAAAATGTTTTTTTTTAAATGTTGCACTGTCAGAGGGAAGGGAAGGGAAGTTTAAGCTAAATAATCAAGAAAGGTTTTTGAGGTTATATCTAGGGACCAAAGAAGAATATCCTAAGAGCTTCGGTTTCTTTAAAAGAACGAAAAATATATGTCCTGATTTTATCGGCCAAAATTTCACCAAGGGGCTGATAAAAACGGGTTTTCACTGTAGTCTAATTGTGAGTCCGAATGTAGGCGTGTATATGCGGAAGGTGCGAGTTTTAGCGTTTAGAGGCCGTGATTCAGAATGTGATGAGTAGACGGTTCATATGTGCGGGCATAGGGACTTTGCGATCGCGTGTATCATCGCGAAGGGCATGAGCGTTGGTATGGTAGTGCTCAATCGCGTGGGCGTTTTCATGTCGCGCGTATGTAATTTCACGAGTATGAATTCGATTTTATAACCGCGTGGCCATTCACATATTCGCGTGTGAATGATCCCGCAGACCTTTTTTCCCTTTGTTGGGTATATTAATCACTGCGACCAGTGTTTCGATCTATTGTGATATATCCCCTGTTTACTATTTGCTTACCAGCTCAGCTAATTACTATTTGTTTGAGTAGCCGCTGTTACTGGATTTTTAGCATTTTTCCAATCAGGTATTATATATCCTATGAAATTGACTACCTTTTCAGGAGATTGACCAGATTCTCGATTGTACAATTAGTTCTAATCCGAAGAATTTGTTTCATTTTTGTCAATAGTGCAGGACAATTGCACAATAAATGTACCGAAGATTCTCTATCGCTATTACAAAACGACAAGTGTCATCCGGGCTTCAAGCCACCCAATTATCTTCATGTGATGATTGCTACCACAATGTCCAGTAATTAACCCAGTATAAGAACTGAAATCCTTCTTACTATTCTGTCAATTTCTTAGTTCTTCTTTCAGAGAACAGTCAGATATACCACAGAATGGCTCTGATTCAATGAATTGCTTCGAAGAGCCTAACCTTGCGAGTTGATCCGCCTTCTCATTTCCTTCAACTCCACTGCGGCCAAGAACCCAGATTCACTTTGTTTTGCATAGCAAGTTGTTGAAGTGATTGAATGCATTTCCAAACCAGTTTGGATGTGCATGTAAAGGATTTAAGTGCATTAAGGGCTGCTTGGCTATCTGAGAAGATACAAATTTGTGTATGTCTGTAATTTCTTTTTAGGCAAGTTGCAACACATTCTATAATTGGCCGACCTTCAGCTTGAAATACGGTTGGTCAGACACCCATTGATCTTGAGATATTTATTCCGGGGCCCGTGACTCCAGCTTCAACTCTATTTCCCATTTTTGAACCATCGGTGTAAAAAATAATAGATCCTGAAGGAACTTGAGGACCTTCTGATTCCCATTCAATACGTTCTGTTTCGAATATATTGAATGATTTTTCAAATATGTACCTTTTCTCCATCCAGGCTTCATTAATTAATACAATTGGATTGATTGCAAACTTTCCAATGATACTCAAATGTTCTGTAAGCTTTCCTTTTAAGAAACTTTCAGTCCGATAAAGCCTCAGTGCAGCCTTTTCAGCTTCCAATTGCACCACTTGGTGTAATGGAAGTGTAAGCAGTGCATCTAAGGCCTTGGTTGGAGCACTACGCCTTGCACCAGTTACAGCAGCAGTTGCAATACGCTGAAGTTTTCCAAGTTTGTTTTGAGCGATTTTTTGCTTAGTCTTCGGTCACCAAACTAAAGCTGTATAAGTAACTCGGTCTCACGATAGACATGTATATCCAGTGGATCATTTTTGGCCTCAGTCCCCATTTAGTTCCAAAAGTTTGTTGAGTTATCCACAAGGCATTGGTCGCCTTGTTTATTATTTGCTGTAAATGTGAACTCCAGCTGAGGTTTTTATCAAGAGTTGTTACTAGATATTTTACTCCAGATGAAAGTTTTAGTACAGTATTTCCGAATCGTAGCTCGCCTATGGCATAATTTTTTTTCTTTGTGAATGGGGAACGATGGTTGTTTTGGAAGGATTTCTGTTTAGCCCTTCTCGTTTGCACCATTCTAACGTATAATTTAGAGCACTTTGCATACGGTTAGTTATTACATTTTCGAATTTACCCCGTACAAGTATGACCACATCATCCGCAAATCCAATAATTTCGAAGCCTCGTGCTTCCAGATTTGTAAGAAGTTCATCAACCACTAGAGACCACAGAAGGGGCGACAGTACTCCTCCTTGTGGGCACATTATCGTGGCCTTCACTGTAATCGTCGAACTTCCAAGATTTGCTGATATTTCTCGATCAGCTAGCATCGAAAAAATCCACTCGATGATGCATTTGTCGAAGCCACGTTTTACCATGGACGTTTTCATTGAATCGTATGATGCATTGTCAAACGCTCATTCTATATCAAGGAACGCAGCTAGTGCAATTTCTTTTGTTTGGATTGATTTTTCAATTCTAGAGACAGATTGAAGCGCTGTAATTGTTGATTTACCTGCTTGGTAAGCGAATTGAAATTTATTTAATGGACCCGCGGACCTCTAATCTGATGCTTAATTTTCAGTGTACGGTTGATACTAGAAGAGAGTGAGTTTACGGTCACGTCATCATGGAACGTGTTGTCTAGTGGATATGAGCGACATTTTTTTGGATTGATCCAACTGAAGGCATGATTCGCGTGCGTCTCCAAATTAATAGAATTTTCCTGAATGAATCGAAACAAATGCTCTAATTGAACTCCGGAAAGAAGTGGCTAACGAATCCTTGGAAAGATAAAATTGCACACGAGACAGTAAATTACCCACTATTTCATCATATATGCCAGTTCTTCATCCATTCTCTGACTCAAATGTTTCAAAATAGTCAGACGTATCGACAATGAAGACTAGATCAAATCAAACGTACCGCCCCGCACCAACACGCACCTCCCATACACAGATAAACATACGACTAGCACATAACAATTGTATCTTAGTACTAGAAAAACTACAATTATTACTAGATCAAAAACAAAATTATTATATGTCAATGTTACTCGAGATACCTTGCCGATAATATTAAACTGTCAGGATGCACATCACAGGCATCAGAGGGTGGCTACCGCCAACATTTCAGAATCAGGCCTGTTCAGAAAATTGTCTCTCGACTACATCGATTAATCTGTGTTTCACAGATTTTAAATGTGATATGTGTAGATTTAAAAAATTGCTCAGATTTTCAGAATTTTCTGTTACAATGGACAGATTAGCACACATTTTTCAATTTGTAACTCGTACCAAAAAAAACCAAAAACCTGAAGAAAGGTCGAGAGTTACTATTTAGAGACAAACTGACATTTTCTTTAAGCACAGATTTTTGCATATGCTGCGAATAGATTTAAAAAAGTATTACCTGGGATCCCTGGTGGATTATAATTGTAATATCTATACGAACTAAAAAAGACAGCTGGCAAGATAATCAAAACAACCGTTACGAACCGCATGCCTGTTCGAGCTGTGTCAAATTAATTCTATATACGAATAAAGAACACTGGTTTCCTTTATTTTTTGCAGTGCTCTTATTCACGCAATTGAAGCGCTTGACCAGCCAAACATGAACGGCATCCAGTAGCCTTCGCGAAGGACGGAATTTAGCCCCATCGGCGGTTATTTTCATGGCTTTCTGAATTCTCGCTTTTATGCCGACGAAGCACTGGAACGGTAAGCTGTCTGACAACTGAGCCCAGGCCAAGGCTCGTAGAGGATAATTACTGGGAGCCGCTTGGTCCTCTCGGAAAGGTATGCAAGTATTGTTTAGACTGAAGTTAGAACATTGTAACAAGTCATTCTACATATTATTAATTGAACATTTTAGAACCGACCCGAAGATTTCGGAATAAGTGTGGAAAAGACGACATTGGTTCACATTATTGGAAGGCGATTTTTTCAACTCTTACTGACGCAGTACATATAATAGAACGGAAATGAAATGGAAAATCAAATGAAATGTTCAATGAGAAAGTTGGACAAATTGTTCTGGAAAATTTTGAAAATCCTTATCCTTAAGGTGTAACACAAACCCTCGGAACGAGTATCGTAAATAATTTTCGATTTGCAACTTGCTAAATAGTCTGGTAGTACATTGTTTAAAGACTATTTGATGAATTGAATTTAAGCCAGACAGACGAAAGTTTAAACATTTCCCCGTTTAAATCCAGTCAAAATCAACGTTTTATGTACCGACACACAATGTCTCCACTCACAGCACCCTAGAAAGTGTCGTCTAAAAACAGTTCACGCTGAAACCACCATCAGCAGCCGCGAAACAAAGAACGAGAGGAATAACAATAATTTGTTGCAGTGCTCAACAGTCCGCTTACCCGGCTCCATTAGCAAGGGGTCACGACGGTACAGGCTTGGACAACGAAAACGATGACGCAAACTGCTGGAACTATCTTGCGCGAATTGTGGTTCTTCTCCAAGCAAATCAGAACGTGGGCTTATTCGTGCGAGCTCAGTGGAGAAGAGATTCATACACTCATCATAATCGCATACTTGTCCCATGCTCTATGGAATCCCCTATCCACGTGGGACTAACTTGCGATTATGAATAGTAAACTCGTTGACTAGTTCAGTGTCATGAATTGCAATTGCCTTATTGGCCAACTTGGTTCGCGGAAAGACAAATCCGTCTATGACTCAACGTTCGCCCGGATAGTTATGAGTTGCAGCCGTCTTTCTATTTTGCGAATGTGGTCGTTATAACGTATTCCTCCTGTGGTTCACATCCAACACCTACTAGTCCCCGACCAGGCAATCGGTTACTGTTGCGCGCTAGGCTTACTTACCGACGGTTTTGTTACCGCGCGAGGAGGGTAGACATACAGTCAGACAGAGAAGAAAAAAAAATCAGCCCTCGACCAAAGTAATGCCCAAAGATAAACAAAGCAACTAACTTTGTTGTTGTAGAGCGGTGCATGGTTCGTTGGGTTTTCGCTGTATGTGCACCAACCAGCAACCACCAACGTAAAATTATATGTGCATAAAGCCCGTGCTGGTTGTGGTTCCTATTTACTCGAGAGGTAATGAGTCCCGAACTCAACTGGTGCTTATTGAAAAGGATGCAAACCTGAAGTGGGTGGTATTTTGAGCAGTGCTCGGTTTTATCCTTCGAAATTTACGAAGGTATCGTCTATCGCATGTTTTTGAATAGCTTTTTGTAATAGGAATAAGGAGAGCGCATATATTTTCTTTTGAAGACAAAAACGTAAAAGCTTTAGCCATTCGAAGTAGGTCAACTTATCCTCGTCATACTTTTTTAATGCACGTCCATAAATTTTGGTAGAAAAAAGCAGCACAATCATTTTGCATCGTTTTTCCGATGTCTGGTATAATTAACGAAGCATTAAAGTCCAACTTCTAATGTTTATGGACGCGTCCACTGTCCTTGGCATTTACAGTATGACGCTCTAAGTATTGGCGCAATAAAATTACTATTAAATTATAAAATACGATTATGAAATTGAAAAAAGCATAGCTCGGGCTAGCAACATTTACTAATTACATCTGGAACCGTACTCGGTAGGACCAACCTCCTTCTCACGACTTCCAGAGCGTCTCCCTGCAAACAATCTTGAAACCTCTTCAGATAGTATATGTTGGTAAATCCACACGCTTTGGTTGTGTTTTCATAGCTACTGATGCATAAGGTCACCTCTAAACGTTGAGAGGCTTCCGGATCGTAGATATCTTGTCCTCTATCATCTCTTAACGTTGGTGGTATCTCCGTAAGCTGTAGAATTGTCACTCTATTACCGGACGTCTCTTTCGGGATACACCCCAACACCCTAAGAGAATTTCCCACCAGGCGGTTGTTCAACTTTTGTTCATCTAGACAGAGCTATATTATATCATTGTCCTTCCGAAAACTTTTCTCTATAGCCTTCTGACGGATTGCATCCTTTCTTTTCACGAATTCTCGTTCGACAGCAAATTGGTTTTCTAGCAATTCCTGTTCCTGCTTAAATTGAAGACCCTGCATTTCGCGCTCTAACAAAGTTTTCGTTTGCGCATTTCTTCTCAACAGTAGTTTTAATTAGGAAAATGTGGTCTTTGTATCAACACGACGAAAGTGCGGTGATCCCAAAGTAGATCTATTGTGGCATTGTTTTGTCAAAGATAGTTATACCTGATTACCGTGACTTTTCCTTCCTGTGGCTTTTCCTTTTTTTAAGAGAACTCTGGAGTTTTGTCACTTTGAGACAAATATTTAGTCGAACCGGTGGTTGAGTGTTAAACGTGACCACCACACAATCAATGTGGCCTGGGTTCAATTTCAGCCGAGGTCGTTGAGATTTTTCTGAGGTGTAAAAATCTGTGGTCACGTCTTCTTTCGGAAGTGAAGCCGTTGGTCCCCGGTCCATGATGGATCGATATCTAGTCCAGATAGTGGAGTCACCTCTCTGGCGTCGGTTAAGAAGTAGAATCCAACTTCTATACTTACTAACGAATATCTTCCTCCCGTGATACTTGTGGAGTGCGCAGTTATATATACGACCTATAACATAAGCAAGTATCGGACTAACGATTTCTTCTTTTTCCTTGCGCGATCTACGTTCGAGCTTGGCAATTGGTCAATAAATACTTTAGGATTACCAGGAGTTGAACATTGAAAGATGTTTCACTACACCCAAGCATAATTATCTATTGGTTCCCTGTGCAACTTCAGCTAGAACAGATCGATAACGGAGTAGCAGCCAGGAGTGGCCGCACAAGCTTAAGCTCGAAATATTTAGTCGAACCGCATATGTTAATTAGGTGCGGGAGGTTGGTAAATAGGTGACCCTTTTTTCCTGTTCTTTTCATTTCATTTACAGGATTTTAAGATCAGTATCAACATTCTCTACGCGCTGCAGTGATGTATTTATTACGCATGGCAAGGCACAGAATGATTAACTTATTTACGCGGCGACACCATCAGTTTCAAGAGTGTTGATGTCAAACTGGTCTATAGGCCTTGGGGAGTGTCAAAACTTTTTAACCTGTTTTTGGAATATATATATATATCCCCCTCCTTTCCTCAGCTTAGAGTGAGCATATGATTGGATCTCAGGGTTTATAATTAAATCCGAAAAATTATGACCACCAATTTTTGAAGATATATTATCCGGACCAGGGGAGTTGTGGGGACAAGGGTGTTGATAGCCCATTTAATTAGACATGGTGTGAAAAACTCTCCGACCAGTTTCTGGTATGCCTCACAAATCCTATTATGATGGAGTCCATCACAATCCTGACCTTTTGAATTCTTGTCTTTTTTTCAACCGAACCAGAGAAGTGGGCGTTCATTAGAACTGGTCATTTGCATGATCATTTGATAAAGCTTTTTGAAGAGAGACTGCCTCTGGAAAGTTTCCGAAGTTTCCACAAAACTCACGCATTTGATAGTTTCGTAACATTTCTCGACTGAATGTTGTATTCAGTAAGAACCGTTCTGTGGTCTGACCATTTACTAGCAATCCTCGATTTTTAACAGGCGCCTAGCTTTCATCCGAAGTGTTGTTAAATTACCGTTCCTTCCAGAAACATCGCGACATACAGAACTTATTGCAAGAGAGCAACCTTCATTATTGGCGGTTATGATCCTCTTTTGTAGGGCATTTGCATTATCCAGCTTTGCTGCAGATTGGATCTTACTCCCCGTTCTTTTCGACTGTTTCCAATGTGAGCGGAATACACAACAGTTTGTTTGCTTGTATCCCTGTGTTTTGCACTGAGTTTATTGGCTTCTATGGTGAACATTGTGTGTTTGTGATCCAACAGGCTAGGTTCGACAGGAACGTGCCAACTTTATCTTTTTTCCGTTATTTAAGCGCTGCATAACGTGAGGTACAGTACTTCGCGCCTAACTGCATTTATGAATGTAAGTTTAACTCTCTTATTATATTGACATCATTTGACGAAAGGTGTCTATATCCGTGCTACCCCATACTGTGTGATGTGCATTGGCATCAACTCTAATAATGAAGGGATTGTTTATGCTTCTGCAGTACTTTATGAGGGTATCGATTTCAGAAGGTGGTGCCGTATCCGTATCTCTAGGGAAGTAGGCTGATGCGATCACTATCTCCTCCTTATAACTATCCGTCGGTGTATTCACTGTTAATGCAACGACGTCTCGTTCAATGCACCCTGTAATTATAGAGAATTTTATTGTTCCGTTTTGACAAACCAGCAGCTTTTGAAGTTGGCTGGTCTTCAGTATATACTAACTTGTAAGCTATAGAATTTAAAGCAAAGATTTTGAGATTATTTTCCCACTGCTCCTGTATAAGAGTGATGTCTAGGCGCTCTTTGGTGGACCGCCGGGAAAAAAATGCTTGTAACAACTTTTGCGTGATGATGTTACACTTGGATGCAGCAAATGCTGTTCATTATTTTGGTGTTTTTGCCCTCGTTACCGTGGTTGCAGGCTTGCTATGATCAGAGGCCCGTCGTGAAGTGTACCGCGTTGAGCCAGCCACCCACAAGAACTTTTTCAGTTCATGCTTGCTTAGAACTTCCGCGTTCGGTGAAGACCAAGGCACCCTTAAACTGTCGCGTTCTAATCTTCCCGAATACGTAGTTCAGTTGGTTGTATTGGGAAGTAATCAGTTTCACTGAAGCCCCATGTACCGCCAACAGGAACCATACCGTTTTAAGGACCATGCTTCTCTTCACGATACTACAGCGTTCTGTGCAGTATTGTCGTTCTGACTCTGCAACAGGCGGACGATGTTTCCCTTGGACCTTTCGATGTCATCGGTAAAATAACACACCTGTTTCTGCCTTGCTTCAAAGGCTACCAATGAAGCGCCTTCCTAAGGCTTGATCGCAGCTGTTGCGTCCTACAACTACTTAGCTGTATCGTTGTCCTCACAGGCGATTTCGGGAAATTCTTGTTTGTTTGTTTGTTTGTTTTTGTATGTGCGCATCCTAAACTTGGATCCTGCATTGCTAGAGCTCTACTACATGGCGCTATCGATCAGTGCGCATCGAGTAGCATTCAGCTGTTCATGACTGAGGGTATTCGCAGGGTGCCCAACCGGAATGATGGCCATAGAGAGTTCGACTTGATTATATCGTTGAAGGTTGGGCGCTGATCAGTTCGTTAAGTCGGTTTTGGGATCCAGCCCATTGATCTTTTTCGGATAGGGCTTTTCCTGCCGCAACTATTGTTCGGCGATTCAGTGTCCGTTGAACGCTGTCTATTGAGATTTTTGAAAACTCTAGGAGCTTCAGTGGGTTTGTGTGGTCATTGCTCAACAGTCACCCGTAGCGTTTCTTCGCCACCCCGCTTATAAGTGACGAGTTCTCTGTGTTCCTCTTGTTTTATTCTCGGAGCCCTTCGACTGATGCTCCGACAGGCCTCCTTGGCCACTGCCCGATCTTCGTCTCCAGTAGTGAATGAAAGAAGTGCAAGACACAAACATCGTTCAACGAGCCACTATTCATCAACTGCCAAATTTTCCCCCCAATTCTTCTCCTCTTCAACCTCCATCGCCGCAAGCTCACCCAAACTCATATCTACAGTATTCTTTTTTTTATTTCGATTATAGAGGTTTTAATCTTAAGGTCATTCGCCTCTTCGGGTTAGAAAAGTCTCTTATGAAAAATTTCTAACCCTATGTGCGGGGGGGTTGGGACTCGAACCCAGGTGCGCTGCGTACAAGGCAATCGATTTACCAATACGCTACGCCCACCCCTCTCTACAGTATTCTTATGTAACTTGATATTTGTCAACATTTCGAATCCCAGTCATAGTTCCACGTAGGGCTGAAGTTCGAAGTGTTCAGGCCCTACTCCATTATTTTTGACGGTACGGGTTTTGATGCTCATCTGGTGGTACACTCACTCACATTCAGCTGCTACAGCAAAAGACTGATGGTACCCAGTCGACACTGGCCTAATGACCAGTCACGTGGAGGCACGAGCTAGGAAACTTGTGTGTGGTATGTTACCTCCTCAGTTGACGGCTTACCAATCACTGATCATATGGCGGAAGCGCCAACGATATCACTTGCTTTGGACGATCGTAAGAGTCAAGAGCTGATCAAGCTAGTAAACCAATGGTCTGGATAAACCTAAGAAGACCGCTGAAACTGAACTTACATTTAATTGAACCGGCAACAAACCAAGAATTACACGACATGTTGAAGACCCACGGGTATATTATGGAAGAGGTTGACATTTCATCGTTTGAGGTGTCGAGGTCACCAGAATATCGGCAAGCTCAAAAACTTTTGGAGGAAGCTACGATTTGGATTGGAGATCATTTTCAAACTGGTTTTCTATGGCGAACGGAGATGCACCGGTTCCCTGGTGTCAGTACGACGAATGAAGGCACTCATGAGGAACCCGGAGAAATGCCCAGTACTGTGTGTAAGCGAATAGAAAAATATTAGTTACCAGTCCAAGATCTTCTGTTTGGTACCTACTATTGAACGTAGTGCCTGGAAACGTGCGCCTTTTTTGGGACACTGCAGCATCTGTCAACGATATATCCCTCAATTCTGAGTCGATTAAAGGACCAGAAATGCTGGTTAGACATCCTTGAATAATATGCTACTTCTGCCAAAAAAAACGATTGCATTCGGCGAGAGTGCTATTTGAGTTCAACCGTTAACGTATAAGAACCATTTCTTTCTTAGCCTCCCTTCGATAAATATTCATTTATGAACCTTTATTCCACATCCGCTTGACTTTGACATAATCCTACACGCTAACTTCCGAACTCACCTCTGATTAAAAGGCCGCACGCGAACAGCAACCTTCAGTGACGCCATTTCTCGATAGTAAGCGTAGCCCGTAGTAAATAGTTCCGGGAAGGCAAGTCCTTAGCTGTGTTTACACCCGATAGTCGATCCCACGGCGCAGGTCAACGACAGTCGTTACAACAGTACATGATTCTCGTCCGCATCATCCAGCCCTAGTTCGTAGTAACCGTTGATAATCCTACAGCTCCCACTTTTCCATATTATATTATATCGCTGCGAAGTCACAGATGCATCGCAAACCTCCTGCTGATGATGGGGATTTATTGCACCGTATTTTGAGCAGAAGTTCCAGTAATTAGCATATTTTTCACTTCTCGCTCTGCTTTATGCACTCATTTACCAGGGCACTATTTTAATTATTTTTTTTCTTTGCACAACACCCAGAAAACACGCACATATACACCAGTGGGAAGCCTTTTTCATGTCATTCTTCGCTGTCGCTATTGCTTCGCTTTCGCTTATATTTTGGGTCGAGCTTATTTATGATGGCAGCTGCTTGTGGAATCAGTAATAGCGATATTTGTGCTGCGCCGCTACCCCCACAACCGCTTTTCACGCCTATGAACAGCATCAATTAAACGGTGCACCTTGAATAACACCCCGAAAAGATTTTGTCGAGATGATGATGGTTCCCACCCAGTAGTCACCCGCTACCAAAGATAGACTTTTTTTTGTTTCTTCGCACCGTAGCTGTCGATTTTTTTTATTTCATTGAACGTATAATCACCGTCGCAGTACAAATAAAACGGTAGTCGAAAAGATAGCGCACGAAATGAAAAAGAAAAAAACAATAGCAAACACTTCTACACACAACCTCAGCAGCTTTCGTTTCTCGATTTTTCAATAGAACACACAATAAAACAAAAAACATATGTATAAGCACTTTTCTTCTACTGAACAAAGCACAAAACGGACAAACCGCGACCAACACGTTCGAGATCTCGTCGTGAAATGACGGACGGCCAAGCAAACAAACACTTTCCTGTGGATCTTTTTTGACAGTAATTTCGATTTGTCAGAAAATAGCCAGCATTATTTTTTCTGACAGCATATGGTTAATGTTTGCATTCTATTTCAGTCACATCACACGGTTTGCGGTAAAGGAAAGAACGAGATATATGTTGGAAGCAAAAAACAGGAATGAAATTTACGAGACACTTGCATGCAACACTGTGAAATATTACCGAGCCTGCATGCAGGGGAAAAGTTTCATTTCTTTTCGCACACAGAAAAATGGAAAAACTCAAAACGAGCAGGTTCTTTTAATTTAAGGTTGAATTGAAAAAGCCTCACAAAGCAACAATCTTTAAAGGCGAGAATAGCAGGGTATTTCGCTACCCTTTACGAATTCAATCAATATATTTGGATAATTGTTAGAATACGATTGATTGATTTTCGTTTAGCTTGGTAAAGAAAAACGGCAATGTAAAAAGTAGAGGATATATTTCGTACTTTTCATATTTTAGACCAATACTTCCATTCAATTGTTTGGTTTCATTTGAAATCGGCAATGCATAACACATGGTAAAATTATAACCGGTTGATGGCCTATACCTACACCAATCATGTCATGCTGACATAAATCAGCAGTATCCAACGATCTTGGATTCCTTCAAGAAAATATTTAAGAGATGGCGCTGCTTCGATGATCGCTAACGTGAATTAAAATATATGGGAAAGACATTAAACGTTGGGGTTTTGGACACGCATTCATATTTTTTCAAACAAAATCTAAAAAAACTGTTTGTGCCCATACATTCTACCCGTTAGAAAAGAAAGAGAAAAGTTGAAACTGTTTCTCACAATTCTTTTAGTCGTTTCGGCAGCAGACTACTGGATGCCATTCATAGCAGTCGGAGTGTAACAACTGATTCATCCAGAATGGGTTGTTGCATTCGGGCTGGAATTTCAATATAAATCAGCCCAATTAGTTATACTACGAGCGCCGGACTCTGTGTATGTCTCCATGCTAATAGTAGATTAGGAATATGTAATTCAAAATAATATCGATTATTTGACCTCTCGCATATCTGTAAGTTTTAGATGAAAATGTCAAAATTCCAATACGATGTTGTTAACGACACGACCTGACACTCCTCCCAGCCGCATGAAAAAGGCGGACGAATATTGTCAGGCGAGTTGAACATTTCGAAGTTTGACAGTACTCACCTGTGCTAATAGCCCCTAGAAAAAATGAAAGTTGCGGATATTTTTTGCCTTTCTCTATCATTGCGGTCCATGTTTAACTTAAGCTTAACATTTTAAAGAATTCGCGTGTTTAGTGTACTTTATTTGGGAAGCCAATGTAGCAAATTGTGGACGCGAAAGAGGTCTGAGGTAGCTGTTAAGAATCAGTCAACTGTATTTTGGAGCTAGCAACAATCTCTTGCTAACATAGTCGTGTTCCAAGTTGGCGTCGGATTCTGACGAGACGAGGTTGGAACACAAATCCCATCACTAATTTACTTATTTTACTTCCAGACGTTGCATTGAACACCGGACCTCAAAGCTTGTATAGAGCTTTGAAAACCGGCAAAGTCTGGTGATACATTTAGCAGAAACACGACACTAATTGCCTGATTTCTAGGGGTTTTAGACTATTTTCAATATTATACTAAACCATAGAAGACGTCAAGATCGTCGCACAATTCAAAAAAATCACCTCGAGAGATCAACGTGGCATCCTTATTACAACTGACGGGCTTCGCATGATCCGATTTATTTATGAAATCTTCGAAAAAAAATCATAATTTCTTCACAACTTCTGAGACATGCTTTCAACACAATTAACGGTCTGCTCTTTTCAAAAACCAGATTTCCCTTGGGATTTACTCCATTGTGAGCATCTTGTTTGGATTCGTCATCAAAATATAAAATCGCCGTTATTTTTTTATTCAGGTACTATCTATTGCAAAATACTTACGACACTGCCCCAAACACCATTCATACCCCAGAAAGGTAGCCGAATTGACTGGAGCTGCCCGGGCAACAATCATACTACTTCCACGAAACAGCGATTTCCATCCGTGACGCTGGAAAATATCAGCAATACGCTTAACTAATCAACAGTGTTTCGCTACCGAGCTACTTACCTCGACCAGACGTCGAAAGCAATGCACCATATTCTTGTGTACCGTCGGATCCGTTTCCGATTGCATGACCGTTTTAACGACATCGAACGGGACCACAAACAGCCAAGAAATAACTCCGGCCGTTGCACCTGCCGTGGCTATTAGAGAAGCCTCGTATGGACTGCCGATACCCGTTCCCAGCTGCCGCTTATGGTTCATCCGATGAAGCCGTTCCTCGATTGCCATCATGTACTCGTACACCAGCATATAGATACCGTAAGGTAGCACATCACGGCACATCATCGGTGTGAAGCCCCGATACAGGCCCCAGATACCCTCGCGAAGCAGGATATCTCGTGAGCAGCGCCACGGGTGACCAATATCTGTAGAAAAAATAATATTTTAGAATAAACTGGAACTTTTACTTCAACGATCACATTTATTATGAATACATTGGAGTGTTTGAAGTCGAACTTTAACCACCTCAACGGGACACGCGAGAAAGACTTGGGTTGCTCCTGCCACCGATCCAGCATACATGACATGCGTTCGCCAGAGCCGCTCTCGTTCTCTATCCGCTCTACAACTGGGAGTTTGATTGACAATAATTAATAATATTTTAGTGTATTAAAGTTCTTAAACCTAATTACCTTCCTTGGAGAGTCCGCAGCTGGTCCCCGTATACGGCGAAAACGACCGAGTTCACGGCGCCATTTGTAACGAATGGAAAAAACATTCCTTTGTAGAATCCTCGAAGCTGAGAAGGAAAAATTTCAATTGCGATCGAATGAGCATGGTTTTATGTTCAATTAGCTCGCATCTTTTTCGCTAATCATGATTTAGAAGAATGCTAACGACAATAATGCATGAATGTCATTGCCTGAATAAGGAGTAGAAGGAAAAATTGTTCTTCTATAAGGGAACCCGGACAATGTAACAAAACCATAGTTTGCACTGTGAAATTACACTAACACTGTCTATAATCGCAAGTCAATCCCATGGAGATATAGTATCTCATGTTCCCTTTACAATAGTTTACAGTAACCTAATAATAAATGTTAAGATTTCTACAGCTAATTTTAATGACAAAAGGATTTTTACACAAAAATGGGAGTAGTTATTTATCTAAACATTGAATAATTAGTAGGGGAAACCCATGTAATCTTCATTTTCATGGTTGCTAGTTTTACTATTTTTGTCTTCGCTAATATGAGTCTAAAAAGTCTAGTCATAGCAGACAGCGCGGTATGAGTTGCGCTACGAGTTGATGGCTTGATAAGTCCCTGGCCTATGTGATAGAACGGTGTCCTCAAAAAATAATTAATCTAACCAGCGATAGCAAACTATTTTTTTTGAGACTCTATTTTATCATTTAGGTCAAGAATTTATACCTCGTATGTTTTAACGGATCAATGGGAAGCAAGCAGTAAACAGCAACATATTACAATTCTCGACAAACATATGATTACGGCCTAAAAGCCAACTGTCAAAATCCACTTTGAATGGAATTTCCGGACAAACCGTTACACGCCAATCGCAGATGTTAGTAGTAAATGAAAGAGAAAAGTGTTCTCTTTCATAAACTGTTGTGAACTGTGTTAGGCTAGTAATGGTTTGTCTGGAATTTCCATTTAAAGTGGATTTTGACAGTTGGCTTTTAGGCCGTAATCATATGTTTGTCGAGAATTTGACTCGGTCTAAAAACTTGCTATTAAAAATTAATCGCAGTAGTTAATGTTTTCTTTCAGTGTAAAAGTAGACGAAATCGTCGATTGAAATATTTCGTTGCACGTGACATTATAATATCGCATTGGTTTTGTGAAAACATGTCGCATTTATCTCACGAGTTCGTTGATCGTTTTTTGTTGTCCGCGTCATGCAAAGCGCATCTGAGTTCGCTGATTGATGGCGTTTCACTGTTTATTTCCTGCTTCGATGAGAATTAAAATAAAATCACGCGCACGCCAGCTAATAATAACTTAAACGTGGAATGCATCAACTTAAAATCGTAATATTTGGCGCCTGTTTTCATTCAACTCCCACAAATTCGATCATGTCGGTGTGGGAAACCTGTTCAATGTCCAAAACCACATAACGTCCAACGAGCTTCAGACAACTTACCCCGTTGTGTAGCGTAACTATGTTGTAAATTGATGAGCTGATTCTGTTATTGGAGAACTGCTGCCATGTTTTGATTGTGTCCAACGGATGGCCCACCAGAACGCCGCATGCACCTGTTCGAAGAAATCTGTTATTTGCCACGGTCTTACCGGAATGAATCCAACAACAAGCAGAAAGCTCAAACAAACGCACACTGACACATGCCACGCGTAGTGGCGGCGCTAGTACGTTACCGCCAAAGCAACCGGATATGAAGTCACACGTGATCAGCTTCATGGTATGGATCTCAAAATGGGGTTGCAGCGGAACCGCGGAGCTACCTCGCCCAAGGAATGGGGTGTAAAATGCAGCAGCTGTTGCTTCCTGTCGATGTGAAAATCAAAAGTACACTGCACATTTTTTCGTTTAATATCAGATGGGGCGAGAGCGGAGGTGCACCTCGCGGTAATTCATTTATTTACCGTAGTGAGTGCAGGGTGACGGTCTTTCTAGTCGCGTCGCAACCTGCAGCAAACCATTCTGCGCGGTGGGTTTTGGCGTCGGTAACGACAATGGCGTGATTGTAGACAACACTAACTACTGTTTTTACTCACATTTAATCCTGCTACGCGATTCGAATCTGCACTGCACATAAAAGCATAAGTGTCCCATATGGATTTTTGTCGAAAATGAGATATCTGTTGGATTGTATTCTGTATCGCCATTGAATCATAATGCACAAATAAGATTATCAGGTTTGTTTAGAAAATATCGAAAAAATACCAAAACATGGTTGTCCTATCCATAAGACTCAATGAAAATGTAAATCTTGAACAGCGTTTTTCTCGGCTTGCTGTTTTTCAATATAGGACTCTTATGCATATATGGGCAGGCTGCACTTCGATGCTAATTAGTAAGTGTGAGATTTGTAAACGTAAACAGTTTTACTTACGAGTGGATAGTTGAGTACCTGGGACGTTGAGTACAATACACAAATATTAAAGGGTTGTAGGTCTAGTTTAGGTTTCTCAGATTCCAGCATTGTTGTCTTATCAAGAGCTCAATGCCTATTTTAAAAGCTTGTTTTAATCCACCTCTAGCTTTGTAATTGTGCCTTTCTCATTCTTCCAAATTTATTAGCTAATTACGTTCAATATAACATTGTCTATTACATTCTTATTACACTTGGTAAGCGTATATAAGAGCACGTATGTCACGAACACGATAAGCAACATGTCGACGCTGACACATTTGAAACAAACATGATATTTAATTGAGTAATCAACCTAAGTTTAGTGTAGTCTTAATGTTAACATTTTTTGAAATGCGAGGTGGCGTCGGGAAGCACCTAACTTGTTTTGGTATACGGGGTGGATGAAGGGAATGCAAGTTCGAGGTTGGTCTAAAAGGTGGAGGAGGGGGAGGAGAAAGAGGGTGAGGGATGGATGTGGAGTGCAACTTCATATTATACCTTCCAATTGAGACTAGGTTAGTGAAAATTGGTTCAGTCGTCACCGAAGTGGCTTTAGTTCTGGAATAGGCCCGGAACCCAGGACTTCCGGAATTGTTGATAGTGGACAATACATTTTAAGAATTTTTGATTCGCCATCATTGATCTAAACCTGCGTATCGAAATAATTTGATGCTCATTTAAATATATTTTTAACCAGTGTGGGTGTACTGTTTTATATAAGAAATTCCTATGTGTCCGCAATAACTCACCTGTAACTCCGGAACCAAAGGTCAGAATTGAATGAAATTCAATAGCAGTCAATGGGAGTATTTTATCTTTCATTTGAAATCAAGTTTTGTAAAAATTGGTTGAGCTTGCTGGGAAACAGGTGTGACATTATCTCAGGAACATGGTGAGTTCTCCAGGGGCATCAAGAACCATCGCAAGTCAGTCCCATGTTATGTGGGAATCCCTATCTACATGGGACTGACTTGCGATTATAAGAAGGATACCATGCGTCCAAATTTTTCGCCAGAAATAGCACCTTTGGAGATTTCTTGAAATATCCGGCGAGTGACGTTTTGGACAGAAAGATAGCACACCCACACGGCAGCATGATGCTTTCACAAGTCGGCATATCTCGATCTTGATGATCCCTGCACGACCCGTTTTACATTGCTTCAAACGAAACAAAAAAAATTGATAGCACGAAAAAGTTATTATTATTATTATTTATTTATAAAGGTTTTAACCACAAGGGTCATTCGCCTTTTTTAGAAATAATAAACATTTCAGGTAATTACATTTCAAAAGTATGCGAAAATTATTGCGATCGTCTGTCCTGGGCGCACTGCTTGCTGTTTCTCGTTATCTTTCTCGGGGGCGAAGCGTTATTGCCATTATTCCCTTTACCGTTTGCTGCTTGTTGGTTAATCTGTGTGCCCTCTCCATCGCTCTCGTGTACGTCCATATCACTATCGCTAGAGTTGGTTGATTGCTCACTGTTGGCTGATATTTGATGCTTCTTGTGTTTACTAGTGACCTTGGTGTATCCGTCTTCTTTTTTGGTCATTCCTGCGGCCGGTGTACTGGATGTTTGCTTTGGGCTATCGGGGATTATCTTTTGGCCGATTGACTGTGGTTTAGCGGTGGAAGGCTGTTTATCAGTGCGTGTTGTAGTAGATCCATTTTCCGCAGCAGTTTTAGCGCATGGTTTACCGTAGTGTGCCGTTTGGTTGCAGAACTGGCACGTGGCCGTCTGCCCAGGGTATGTGCAAAGGGTTTTTTGAATGTAGGTGATCCCTTGAGAAGATTTGCATTCAAAGGTCAAGTAAGATGGTATAGGTTTGTGCAGCTGCATTCTGACGATACGAAACCCGTTGAGAATACCGGGGAAAAAGTTTCTCCAGGTGTCATTCTTAACGGATTCCACTTCTCCGTATTGGGACATGTATTTTTTAATGTACTCGGAGCTGGTGCGCGGTGCCAAATCATGTAATAAAACTTCAGTCAAATCTCGGTCTATATAGACGGGGATCTTGGTTTTAATGTTGTCGTATTCGATTTCGTGTTGCATATTATTCATCACACTAAAGAATTCTGCATCGGATAGCGTCTGGAACGTTATTAGTATCACGTTTTTTGTATGATGCAGCTGGAGGTGTGTAACTGCCGCAAGATCAAGATTCATGTTCACTTTTATTAACTGTTCCACCTCACGCACAGTAGGTCTTCGTCGAGTTTGCGTAAAGTCAATCACGACAGTGTTTTCCATAAGTGGACGCACTTTGCTTTTTTGTTCGCTCATTTTGCTCACCGTGGGGCAACGAGGCTTTTTTCTGATACTGGTGTAAAGAAGAAACGAAGCGACGCGGGTAAAAATTCGTTCGTTTGCTTTGCTGTGAACGAGCGGTGTGTATATAGCTTCTGGTCTGTGCGAGATCAAGGACTAGACTGACGAAAAAGTTTACGTTAGCGCCTACTGTGATTTTTTTTTGTTTTAATACGCATTTTTGGCTGATACAAGCTTGAACAAACAATATTCCGTATCAAATTAATGAATTGCAAGATGAATTGAATAAAAACTGTAGGTGCTCAAAACACGCAATGGTATTTTTAAAATTGTTAGTCCATAACACGGGGCTATGCGATGCTTTCGGATAGTAATAGAACAACACCCACCAAACCGGTTGGTCGTTTTTTTCTCATTTGTTTCATATAATTTTATTCCTTATATAGTTTTTTTTTGTTTTTAATAATTATATATAATATTATTTCATTACCTTTTAAACACTTTAGTTTTACTAACATTTTATTTTTCATTATTATTTTGTTTTTTTAGTATTTTTTGCTTCTTGTTGTTTTCTTTTGCATCGGATTCTTTCAAGTGTCTACTAAGTTCACCCTTCTGTTTCCCCGTACTATGTGGTTGCGTTCTCTTTTTCTACTCTTCGCCCCTTGACGCCGCTCTTATTCTGTGCGCGCGCCTGTTAATGCATGTATGTATGTGTGTGTTTGTTTGTTTCTGTGTATCCGTCGCTCTCGCCGCCGTTTTCTTCTTCTCTCATTGTTTACTTTCTGTTTAATAATTACATAATACAAAAGAATAATTTATTATTTACTTACTTCCATTTCTCTCTATGTCTCGCGCGCGCTTTCGGATTCAAGATCACCGTTGGCACTTCGCCAAACGATGGCCACGTGTTCGCTTGCCCATAGCAATGTCTCAACTGCGACTACAACTCTCACCCAGATAAGGTTTTTTTTTGTATGTATCAAGTACGATTTACACGATCGGCCCCCACATTACTGGTACGGGAACGTCAACATTTTGCCGAAAAGGAAGCTGGCGGCTGTAGTATAATGTTGTTCAATTATTTATTGGCGGAAGCTAGGTGGCATCTCTCGTGTGAATCGTACTATACTCTTTTTTTTATTTTTCGCCTTCGCGCACGTTCTCACTCAGTTCTTGATTTGCCTCGGATTATAGTCTGCTTGCTACCAACTGTCATTTACCTTTGAAGGGTGTGGGGACTGTGTACGTAGGGGGTTATGAAAAGAATAATAAACAGCCTTCCGGTATGGATCAAAATTTGGGATGTAACTTTTTTTTAGTCATTTTATTTTGTTTATTCGGGAAACTGGATAGGATTTTTTCTCAGAAGGCTTTCCTTTCGGTGTTGAGCAATTTTGTCTGTACGGATTGCGCTTTTGATATCGAGAATGTTTGTTTTTACACAGGACGGGAGCACAGAATCACATCCGTTTCGAAGTAGGTATGTTAACAAACGATCGAACAACAGTTGGAAGCCTATCGGAACAAAATGAGTTGAATATGTACACACTTAAATGGATTTCGCACGTCAAATGGACTTGTTCTTTACTAATGCTTTAGTTTTCTCTTTTTTAACTTTCCATTACTTCGACTAGTGTTGTGTAGCTCTACATTTGTATATGTATGAATGTGAGTGGGTGTGATTTCTCTTGCATCAGCCTAATAGTTTCTCCGTTCCTCATTTCTTTTTCGTTAGGTTAGTTTCTTTTTCAATTGGTTTCTTCATTTTTTTTTGCTTTGTTATTAAGTAGGCTAATCCTGGTTCACTAAGCTCCAGGACTCTTGTTCTAGATAGTTGTGAAGCACAGTTCTTTTTTTAATTGTTTAGCAATAGTTACGGCTGCCTATTTTGTTTGTTCCTTATTTCCACAGGTGATTTCTATAGCTGTTGTTTTTCAATCACACTAACACAGTGTTTGTTATTTTTTATTTATTTATTTTTTCACCTAGTATTTTTTGTTCACCTAACACTAAAACAGCGCACTTCTGCGAGCATTCACAAGCACGTACACGCCCTCTATCTCTCTCTGTGTAGCGTTCTTTCTAATCCAGCCCTCATCGTACACACACAGACAACTTCATTGCATATTAATTTGATACATTTACAAATCTAAATATGTCCCTATCGAACGAAGCAGACGCGCGTAAAATGAAAGGAAAACAATTCCCTTACTATCTCATTAACTTCTGTGTTATTACTCTTGCACTCTGTCCGTATCTGTTTCACTCTTTCTCGCTAGCAGAAGGAGACGTGTTTTTCTATGTATAGTTAGTATTTTTTAATATATTTATGCTGCATGTGTTTTCTTCCTATTCGCGACAAGCAAAAAGACGACAAACTCAGAGATTTATTTCTACTGTCTTGGCGACTCCGAAACAAAGGATTACAATGATGTGTTGTGGGTCAGTGTATTCGCGTCGATTTCATTGAAAAAATATATTTATGTTGACCGTGTGGGTGTGGTGCGTATCACTACTACCAACACCCGTTTATTTTTTTTTTTATTTGCCTTGCTCTCCTCTCCCGCTCTCACTTGCTCACCACACTCACACCAAATCACCGATTTCTCTCATGCACCCATGCCTACTAATTTACTTTTTTTTCTTTCTCTTTTTCCTTTTTTACCTTGTATAGCAATAATAATTATAATTTTAATATAACTACAACAAATACATTTTTTGCTCAGTGTATGAGGGGTGTGTTTTGTGTTGTCTTCTCTAAATCATTTTTGTTATTTTTTTTCTTTTGCTTTTTACATTCTCCCATCTGCATCTGATTGCAACAGGGTTTACTAATCACACTTTTAGTTGTTTGCTTTCCGGAATATTGTTTTTATTTGTTACTATTTCCGCATGCAATATATGTATGTGAATGAGTTAGTGAGTGAATGTTTTGTGTTGGTTTTTTTCGTGTTTTTAGATGGGGGTGGTAGGGTTAATAACCTGCTGCCTATATCCTACCGCTTAGCTAGAAAATATGATAGTGTTGTTGTGTATTCGTATATTATGGAAGTGATGTACGTTTCTTCCTATCGTTCTGTTTCTCGTGTGGTTAAACGCATTTGTTCGAGTGTTTATAAAACTTATTATCGCCAATTTTACCATAGCTGTTAGTCACAGTTCACCTTTATTCGCGATTTGTTTTATTTTAGCACTTTTTCTGCTGGTTTAAATTTTTTATTTGTTCTGGTAGTGGTTATTTTAGATTTCCTATTTGTTTTACTGTTGGTAGCTTTTTTTGATATAAATATTTGTATTTGAAGATGATTGTTTCTTGTTGGTATTGTTCCTCTCGTCCGACTGTATAAAACAATGTACCATCAAGATGAAACAAACACTTGAGCCGGTAGCGCATTGTTTGTCTATTGGCTCGGCCTCCGTATCTCCACAGAAACTCCCTGGACATTCGACGAATGTTTATCAATATTTGCTTCTTTGTCAAATAATTGACATAGGGCCAATTTCTGCACGCTCGTTTAGCGCTTAAGCCAGGTTTAATCGTACTGGTAAACCTGGTTCAAAAATTAAGCGAGGGTGAAGAAATCGACCCATAGTGTACTACAGGCTTAAGTCCATGAATTCAACTGAAACTCAGTCTATTGAAATTGATGTAATTTGAAGGGAGAATCAACGCTATGTTGTTCTCAGACTGCGGAGTGAATGTAGATATATAATTGTGAAGCGGTCGGCTCTATTCTGCGCGGCGTGTGACGTGAGACGACTAATCTCACCTCACTCTACGTGACTTTTCTCACCCAATTCTGAAGAGTCACTTCGGGTGACGTGAGACGCCCACTTAACCGCAATGGGGAATCTCACCTCACCCGAGTCGACTCTCAGAATCCGGTGATAAAAGTCACATAAAGTGAGGTGAGTTTAGTCGTCTCACGTCACACGCCGCGCAGAATAAAGCCGGGTATGTGGTGTCAGAAAGTACCAAGCGCTATTTTCAGAAATAGAAACTGTTAGATGATAGTAAGCTTTGCTTTTCAATATTAAATTATTTACTGACACAGTTAACCCAAAGTCCCTCTAAACAAGATCCTAGCCTGCGTCAAAACTGTTAGAGGTACAGCCGTGATTCGCTGGTTGGACACTTTTTAACTGGACCGCTTTTTAGTTGGACCTCCGCTAGTTGGACCATTGTCCAATTAAAAAGCATCTGAATGTCAAAATCTTATGTCAAATTTACTTTGACAATCAATCTGACAATTACTAGAGATGTGAATAGATGCAATTACACTACTAACGTCTCCTTTGGAGTTTTTGGCATCTGCCAGTCGGTCCAACTAACGAATCAAATTCGTTAGTTGGACAGAGGTGTGGCCCAACCAGCGAATCACGACTGTAGTGAACAGAGACAGCCTGTAAAACACGGTATTGATGACGTAAACGCAACCATTTGCCCTTAGAAACCGTCACACATACGGACACAGAGGCAGTTTTCGTTTTGATGCATACTAAGACTTTCCCATATAAGAACTTTGCAGTTACCTATCTTTTCTTGTCAGTTTACATGGACTCAAAGATCATTTGGCATAATGAACGTTTAGCATAATGATCTTTTAGCTTAATTGTCACTACCGTATCAACCTAGGGAGCAACGGGGGGGGGGGGGGGGCTTGCAGCGCCACGTTTTCTGTCGCTGCATGCATTTTTCTCATATGTTAAAGAACAGTGTATACGATACAGATGGGTAATTTGGTCGCGAACGGATCAAACGAAACAATTCTTCGAAGAGAATGAGTGAACGGAAGTTCTTTTTAAAAGAACGGTAGTTCTCAATTCCCTTCCAAACAAATGAACTGAACATCATCTAAAGCCGTTGATTATTTTCCTTGGGCCGATTTTTGGGCGAATGAATAAAAGTGATCTGACTTGCCGTACCAGAAACCGCTCTCGGTGATATTTCAGTATGGAACCGGACGAAGCACGACACACATGCAAAATAAAAATATTCATCTCAATCTCTATTTCCTCAGTATTCATCATAAAAAACTCGCCACCCTTGATGAACATGGTCCAGTGTACAGAGATATAACAAGTTAGGCCAGCAAACATTTTGTGAGAGCTCTAGCTCAAAAATTTTATTGCACCTGTTTGGTGCCCCTCTCAGACAGGGATGCCATTATGCCAGAGTTTTTAGTAGTTTTTATACAAAAAGACACATCTCTCATTCTGCCAGATTCTTAAATTAGGGAAATTGTTGCATAAAAATTATAATACCACTAAAACGACTGGACACATTTTGGAAATTTGGGTTAGCTCTTTTTGGTGGTATCCAACTGGGAAACCATACCATGCGCATCGACAAGTTTGTACCTGTGTACAAAACTTTGGTGCACGCATTCAACCTCAAACAAGCTTTGTCTCGACGTAAAGGTTCGCCTCGAACATCGAACCCAAGCGAACGATGTACAAACTCTAGTTCAAACATCCGTGTATGTATACCGGGTGCGTACATGAGAACTCTTCACACAACGCAAAAAGAGTCAACGCTAGTGATGATGAAAGTAAGAAAGAGAAAACTGGTGCCAGGTATAAGCACACCGTGTACGTACATGGGGTTCGGTTGCACAGGCGAACATGTGTGCGTGTTGTGGTACGAAATAGCGTGTTCGAGTTCGTACACAAAATGTGGGATTAATATGAACACAGAACCAAAGCGAACACTGTGTACGATGTTCATTTGGGAAGACTGTGGAAAACAGATAGAAATGGTAAGATAAACGAGGACAATTATGTGAAAAAACCCCCTAGAGGTAGGATTCCAACCTGCACTCCTTGAGACTTTGGCCTAATGCACAGGCTTTGGAGCATCCTCGCGTCAGTGGATTGCACTAGAGTTCCGTTATAGAGTAGAAGAGCAAGCTATCAGACATGCCTCATTCTCACTTCTACTCGAACGCCACAATCCCTTAGAGAAAAATTGGTATTAACGTACCGGACAATATCAGACCTCGTGTTAATAGACCATTAATAATCCTTCTTGGTTGTAACGTGAACATATGACGAGTGGCTTATTATACCATCGTCGCACCCTCTGAACCGCTAAACAAGGGGCGCCTCATACTATGACCTACATTGTCTCTTCGAGTGAAAAATACTACTTGCTTCGACTAGTTTGTTTTACACAATTTTGTCATGACCCTATTTTAATTTTCTCCAACACATCTATGTCCTGACTAAGATAAAGACTGAAACTGTGACATCAAGGTTCAATCAGGTATCCACGCCTTACTTGCAGAATATATATCGCAACATGAAAAATAACCCTGCTGGTGTACTAGACTAACTGCAGTAGTGTACAATCCTTCCAATTATTTTTTATACCTCACTCGATCACATGTGAATAAATGTTACCCTAACTTCTCAATTTGGTGGTTGCGGTAGGTAATATGCTTAAATTGTTATTTTCATTATTATGTTGACACTTCGGTTACTGTGTATGTATGTAGGTGTAATGTGTGTGTGTAATGTTAGTGTGTTTATGTATTCGCGTTTGAGTCTGTATGTGTGAGAGAGAAAAGATGGCGTTGGCGTTCCGAGTCGATGCTGAGCTTCGATTGAGCTGAGCATTCAAGATGGTCTTTTATTTTCATTCGATCTGTTGTCTCTATTGGACTTTGGGTCTGTCTTCGCTCACCATTTGGATGTGTGTAATCTTTGCTGTTACTATATTATCTCGACAGTAATAGTAGCAGGTAAGTTTTATTGTTTATTAACTTTACATACTTTGTATTACCCATTCCGTAATTTGCATTCGAATTGCAACTAGGTTTCGCTCTTCTCTATAAAAGGATTGTTTTTCTTTTATTGGTTTTCGTTAGCATACAATTGAATATTGGTTTCTGCCTGACAGATTTCTTATAACAATTGTTTTTTTACTAAGGATGATGATGTTGGGGGATTAATTTGCTGATCTTCTTTCGTTTTGCCTGTGCTTCAACCCGAAAGCAAGGGACTTTTTGTTTGGGATCCTAGCGGAATCAATGCGTGCTGATTTTATCATCCTAGGTGAGTTTGCATGTGTCCGAGAATTGTGAGTGTTCGTGAATGTGTGTATGTGTGTGAGTGAGTGTGCAGATGCAAAGGAAAGAATGTTCGGGATGCGATGCGGGCTCGAGATGAGGACGTCGGAAATGATGATCAGGTGGTATGTCAAGAGGGAAGATGAATTTAAAAGTAGTATTATTCAGTACATCACTTGCTTAATGACGCAGCAGCGGCATTGTTGGTGGCGGCATTGGGGGTTGTGGCGGAGGATGACGCAGAGCCTGTTTGGTGACTGGTGGCCGAACCGAGTGGTGGTGGTTGTGACGAGGCTCCACCGAGCCCAGTCAAATTGCTACCGGATGTAACGGACGACGGTGACGAAGACGACGACGTGGATGTGGCGGATGATAGCGCATTCGGTGTTAGCTGAGAAACCGAACCACCACCGGGTGGCAGGGAATTTCCAGTTCCTTCGGCTATCAGACTACCGGGGCCACCACCGGGTGCATCCGGTCGGCGGGCACTCTCCAGCTCGTGCAGTCGCTTCCACAATTCTTCTCGTTCTCGTTCCCGCTTCTTCTCTCTGCAGGAACAGCGTGGATGGCGGTGCAAGCGGCGCAAGGATAGATGAAAAGAGATGAAAGGTAATGAAGCGCATTAGTATTCGCAGAAGGTTAGTAAGCCGATGCGAGCTTACGATTTACAGCGTTTTTGAGCAGAATGGGATCGAATTGTACTATGCGTGTTGTGTTTGTTTGGCGGTACCCGTAACGGATGTGTAATTTGGATTCCAGAATATTTGATCATAGTCATTTTTTGAAATTGTCATTATATAATCGGTTTAATTTAATCGAATCCCCACGGTATACTTACTTTGGCGCAAACTACTTCAGAGATTGCCGTTGGTTTTAGGGAAAATTAGCAAATGGTAGCTAAATTTGATCAATCGACATTAGGAAAATAACAGAAGCTGTGTAATCAGCGGTATGATTGCAATGATCAGACAATACCAATAACAAATCATATTATAACATCAACATAACGAAGTCATTTACAATCAGACAAATAATAGGTTTCCCAGGAACTTGAAACTAACCATCACCGGCATCAAAAAGTTTCAAATCCATGATCGCAACAAGGTGATGCTCCTAGGGTCTCCTACTACCCGGATTCTTACTACGAGGTGGTACGAGTCCGTCCACGTAGTAGGAGACCCGATTGTACATTTTCTGCCATCTCGAGTGTTTTGTCACACCCAAAATTACAAAAAAAAATCCCAACCTCCAGCGGATGGGAGCTTCCGGGAGGAGTAATCCCTGCCGATCCAACGTACTGCTGATCGGTGTGGAGTAGTTTCCTGAAGCCAAGAAACCAGAGCCTGTCCAACAAGCTGCCACCGCTGCGAGCTACTCATCAGAGGTGGATTGTGGTTGTTGTCTTTAAGGAACAGACGTACCATTATTGAAGAGAGGTGCACGTCGTTTGACATAATGTTCACTTGGCATAACAGCAGGTAACATATGCTTCCGTTTGGCATAATGTTCATTTGACATAATGGTCATTTGGTATAATGGACGTTTGGCATAATTATGAATAGGTGTACGTATTATCATTCGGCATCGAATTGGTGTGCAATAATTATAGGTTCTATAACATTCACCCGAATGCCATTCGACCGCAAACCATTTGCCCGAATGTCACTAACCAGAATGGACCATTTACCCGAATGTAATAAACACGAACAGCCCACTTGCCCGAATGTCATGACCCCGAATACCGCATTCACTCAATCATAACATAAAATTGAAGCAACACGAGGGGCCTAAGATCTTCCAGCCAGATCTAGCCTCGTGCCATTATTCAAATGTTGTCCTGGAGTGGTACGAAGCCAACGGGGTCGCTCTCGTACCCAAGGACATGAACTGCCCCAACGCACCGTAACTAAAGCCCATCGAAAAATACGGGTCAATTATGAAACTGGCACTACGGAAGCATCCCAAGGAAGTCAAATCTGAAGAAGATATGAAGAAAAGGTGATTCCTACACCCACCCATCCAACCAGCCACAAAGACGTCCGAACCAATGAGAAAAGACTATGAAAGTCGCAGGACACAGGCCCAGCGCCATCTCGTACAGTTTCTGAACTGTTTGACCTGGAATTATAATGTATGTCAGTGCTACATACAGATTTCATTTCAGTTGTGGTTACTAAGTGTCTCATTAAATTAGTTATGGAATTTACATTTCGACTTCGTCTCATCAGAATCCGACGCTAACTTAGTGACAGGACAGCAAGTTCCAAAAAACGGTAGCACAATTTGTGTTCCTGAGTGAACCCCTTGCCAAGCGTGATGTCCCGCAAGGAAAGGAGCTCATTTTAAGCTGATGAGAATTAACGAAATCTGGCATTTCGACAGGATTTTTTGAAAATTCTACCGTGGTGTAAACCCTTTTAAAGAAAGCAAAATCTACTATAAAATGTATTCATTTGAAAGGTAATGTACAATAAATCATTAGAAATTGTCCCTTCTTTTAAACATGAGCGATTCTTCGATCTAAAAGAAAGCAAAATCTTTGCTTCATATAACCCACTGAAAGGAATGCCCAGCGGCACATCAAATTTGCTTCCGGAAAAGTATTTCAATATTTTCAGCATTCTGGAGATTTCCTATCTTGGAAAAGCATCATTCTGGGAATGCTTATTTGCGATCCATTCAAAAATACTACGAATTGAGGTCTGAAATTGGTATATTCCTAAAAAGTCTATCTTTTGAATTTTTCCGATCTTATGAAGCAGCTCTATATCAAAACGATCATGGCATTCCAAAATAATACATTAATATCTCAAATGTATTTAATTCGCAATCATATAAATTACGCCAAATTTTTACTGCTTGGGCATTGTTCAAAGTGATGCCATCACCGTTTTGTGCTATATGAACAGAGTCTGCTAAACAATGGGTGACGACAAACGACAAATCGTTCAGAACCAGAATTTATATATTTAACTGCAATGTCAAATTAATTACTACCAACACTCTAAAGATATAACCGAAACCATACTATAAAAAGTTTTTCGATGAATAAGTAAACGAATTTAGATATGTTAACATAAGACAGGGACTCCAACGGAACTGTACATAGGGCATTCATATATGCATTTGAGCAAACGAATTCAAGAATCATTTCACAACTGCGGATAATGTGGTTAGAGCAATAGGAAACAATACAAACAAAAATAAGAAGGATGTACAGGATACTACATAAATACTTAAAAAATTGTATTAAAAATAATATACTACTAATGCCACAATTGCCCATCTGTGTTACAAAAATGTCCATGCGAAATTGGAATCGTTGTACGATTGAAGGCAAAAAATAGTCGAGAAGTCATTGTGAAATAATGATTTATTATGAGCTGAATTATTGTAGGTTCCTTACTTTTAAAAGACAATGGTTATGTATAATATCGCCTTATATTTATAGTAGATTGAATTGTGGATAAACTACAACAGCTGGGGTAGTTAAGATTACCTACAATTAATGCTTATTTTCCATTTTTGATATAATTTTGAAATAACAGCTACCGGACAGAAAGGCAGAAAATAAACTGCATAACTTGAACCATGATTGGTGGAATAACACAATAAAATAGATTGCTTTCGAACGAGGTTCCGTTGATTCGGACTGCAGCGTTTCAGCCGAAAATGGCTTGATAATGGGCAACTAGCACCGAAAGCAGGTATCTTTATTACCATTGAGTACAACGTTACGTGCTTACAGCAGGGAGGTTGAGGTAACCCCTTCTGACCCTATTCTATCGCGTAATCAAAAAAATCTGCCAGTTTCATTAATTGCTGTTTTCAAAATTTTCAAACAGAAGAATCTTTTTACGTTTACCATATAAGGTTGAAAGAGATGTTTTGTCTTCATACGTCATTATTCCGCTGCAGACTGGCTCATAGCAAATATCGAATAATTAAACCAATAATAAACGATTCGTTATCGATACACACTGTGACAAGAAGCCGAAGTCTAACAAAAAAAAACAATCTTTTCGCTGGGGATGCGAAAGATTTCCCGGAAAACAGAAAAGCATTCCTGCCTACAGAAGATTCAACTAATTGCCAATCAAAATAATTTGTAATAATCCTAATACTTTTTTCTGTGACCTTTTGCTGTCTGACCCACGATAAGGTAAATATAACCCACGCTACTGATAAGAACTATTTACAAACAATATATCCCCTGTGCCATCAGCTGGTGGCTACGTGCACTCGTACAAACAGTTAACGAAGAAAGGCAAACAACACTTACTTCTGCCGTTCCGCCTTGTAGCTGGCGGTCAGTTCGTCGAACAGCTTCGAGTTCATCTCCATGAACGTTTTCAGCACATTGTAGACGAGGGCCACGATCGTCTGATTCCAGTGTTCTTTGCTGATCCGGTATAGTGCTGGGAACATGATCGGCATAATGACGGCATTGTTGTCCTCGATCAGCGACATAGCATACTCATTGTTCCAGAAGTAGAGTGCCCGTTCGGCCACCTAAAAACACAACAAATATCAGAGTTAGACGGTTAACCGTTGAAACTATTGATTTGATCGATTACCTGAAAATGTGGACTTGAAACACACTTGGCGATCTGCCGGAACAGCGGTTCCTGGATTTTCACGAACTGGGGCGGTTCGATCACGTCTAGGATTTCCTCGATTTCGCCGAGGAACATCACCTCCTTCTGGGAGCAGGTCTTTGGCCAGAACTTGAGCAGCCCGCGCACCACCGGCTCCGTCAGTGAGGCGTCCTTCTCCAGGAACTGCACTACGCAGTACGCGAGCTGAGCGTGGTACAGTGATAACACCTTCACCTTGTGCAGTGGCAGCAGCACCTTCACCAGGAACTGCTTGTGCTCCGCTTTGAGCGGCAAGGCGAAGCCGTTGATTATACTGGAAAGGGGGAGTGAATGGTGGACATGGTTACAAAGGTTATAGAATTATTTGGAGTTATATCTTAACTATTTTATATAAAGTTATGTTACTTAAAAATACAACATTTGACATTTGAATCAGATTGCACGCTTTTCCGCATTTAAAACAGTCTCTACCAAACAGATAGTGGTCAATCAGCAAGGTTTACACTACCAACTATTCATAGAAGCATACATATACAGGTTACAATCCAAAAATACGAAACCTATATCCTATATATAGGTTTCGTATTTTTGGGTTGTCATCCAACAGCATAAAATATTTGTCTACCTATTCAATGAGAGCAACGAGTCACACACAAGTAACCTTTTCATCAGTTTGGCTTGTTGTGACCAGAGCGTTAGTCAACGTTCACTCTTTCTTGGCCCTTCCTTGCTCGTTGATGTACTGTGAAACTAATCCCCCAACCTCAACCAACACGCCGCGACAAGTAAGAAGTGCGACAAAACAAATTATTTCATTAGAAGACATGTTAGGCGTATCTCTCTACTCCGACAAAATTTTGTGTAAGTTGGCTAACTGTTTAATCTTTGTTACCTTATTCCAATTACAAATTTACATTACAAACTGGGACCTCTCCGCGGTGGGTTTGCCGGTTTTGTTGCATGATTGATTTGGGCTTCATGAATACGACAAAGGATGCGATTTGAGTGGCACGATTCTCTAGTCTAGAGGAGTACCAGAGGCGACGTGTCGGACGTTCAGCCAGTTCAATGAACAGGACAGCGAAATCAGACGAACCCAACTTTATCAAGATCTATTTGGATATTGCCCGGCGGTGAACCCTACTTCGACTGAGTTTCCTGGTAGTGGAATTTCTCTCGGTACCGAGCCTGTTTCGTGAGCCAATTAGATCCCATTTTTGTCGCTACACGCCGGTAAATTTCTCCCGGTACCGATGTTCGTTTCCGTGAGCCATTTAGCTAGCTCCCCGTTTCGTCCCGATATACTAGGAGCTAGTCTATTCATTGGGCCCACCAGTAGGTGCTGAGGTCTGTCCAGCGATCTCGGTTGGAGTGTAGCCTCCGGTTCAGAGTGACGAGCTTGGTCCGGCGATTCCGGTGAAGCCTGATGTCCGGTTCACTGACACCTTGACGACCTGAACCCGGCGGATTTTCTCCCGAAACCCAATTTGTGGTCTCACGGCGGTTTTTTAGCCAATTGCGCTACTTTGTTGGTCCCTTCGCCAATTTTCAGCAGCTAGGAGAGTATTCTCGCAACCACTCTGCTGACAGCATCTGCATCCCAGATATGCTCGTCGTGGCATATATCTTCGATGATATTGTCAACTTTCACACCAGGCCCTTCGAAGTGCTTCGAATCTAGGGCATTTAAAGACCACGTGTTTCGGTGGCATGCAGGGATGCCAGATAATATTTCTCAGTCTGTGCGCAGCCTACAAAAAAATTTGTGCAAATCTGTGTTAAAGAAAACGTACAAGTTTGTTTTTAGTTTTTGCCCGAGGTGAAAATTGAGAAGTCTGTTAGTATGTGCATTATAACAGAAAACTGTGGAAATATGTGCAGAACATTGAAAATCTGTGAAACACGGATTATTCTGTGTACCCGGCATCCCTGCTTGCACGTCCACACACTCCGGGCAAAGGGGCGACGAAACATGTCCAAACCGCTGAAGGTACTTCCGGAATAGTGTTTACCCAGGTACTTAGCGTAAATAGTGTTTACCCAGAGAGATACAACAAAGTGCATCATCGGCTTATCAATTGAGCTATGTTTTGACGGTTCTATCACATTCGCCCGAATGACATTCACCCGAAAGTCATATACCCGAATGACGTTCGCCCGAAAACCATTTACCAGAATGGACCATTTACCCGAATGTCATTAACCCGAATACCACATTCACTCAAGCATAATATAAAATCGGTAATTGTCTAGTTTAGCGACTTTAGTGATAGAAGTCCGACTTTAATGTGGTTTTTTTTTATCATAAGAATGCATTTTAACGTAAATAAACCAAATCCGAGCGGGAAATGTGAAATCTTTAACCAAAGTTTGATAAACTGAACAATAACAAGTGAGCTGATACAGCGGAGCTAGTGTAATGCGGCTTGGCCGCATATCCGAGGATCCGAAGCGGCGCACGAGGCGTTGATCCACCCGTCGCCGGAGTTATAAGCAAACCTGTGATCCTCTTGTTTGCCCGGTTTACTCAAACATAGGGGCTATAGCCAGTTTAAAGCCGACTGAGCGGCAGCGAAGTCGGACAGTGCACCAGAAAGGGATGTGCGTAGCCACATTAGTCAACCGTATACTGACCAATGTGGCTATGCGACATCGCTTTTAGGTGTACTATCCGACGTCAATGAGGTTCTGTTGCCAACGCCACAAATGCTCTTCAGGTGCAAACTGATGCATATAGGACGCAGTTGTCAGCTCGAGCGGTGAAATCTTGTGATAAACCGGACAAGATAATAAGAAATCTTTCGGAAACACCATCGATCGAGGTAAATATATATTGAGATGTTCCGTTAACGAATTGAATCAATTAAATTAGTAATTATATCTTGCATGGTGGGAGTCCATTTGGCACAACACCGTTAGTGAATAGTAGCTCATAAATGTTATGTGGCGAAGCTAGTGTGATGCGGCTTTGCCACAATTACCGAGGTCGTGGAACCGAAGCGGAGGTCCCTACTCGGCAAACCTGTGATCCATTGGTATGCTTGGTTTACTGAAATATAGGGGTAGATTCCTTCTTTAAATATGAGCAGTTCTTTGAGTTTGTTGGCCCTCGCAATCAAACCGGTGATCCACTCGTTTGCCCGGTTTACTCACACTTAGAGATTGATTCGTTCTTTTAAACATGAGCAGCTCTTTTCCCACAATTAGGGGTTGATTGCTTCTTTCAAACATGACAAATCCTTGGATCTGCATGCCAAATAAGTCTGCAAAGAAACTGTTGATCCACTCGTCTGCCCGGTATACTCAAACATAAGGGTTGATTCCTTCTTTCAAAACAAGAGCAATTTCTTGAATCTATATACCAAATTAAGGTATTCCAATGGCACTCGAAGAATTGAGGAAAAGTTGTCCAAAGCCTCTCGACGATTTTTTGGATTACATTAGTAAAAATTGTATTTTTGGTAGGAAGGAAACTAATCAAAAGGTTTCTCGATAACCCTTCTTTGCCCCCCGCTCCGTGGTCAGTTTTCGAAAATTTATCGACAAAGTTTCCTAGAACCACCAATAATGTGGAAGACTAGCACAATAAATGGAACGATTTGTTAAGCCGTGGAAATTCTATGGTGTGTTGAAGCAGTTGCAGCTTGAAGAGAAAAACCCTAGTACGTATGTTTTACGTACACTACAAGCGGTGCCAACAGCTAAAAAGTCTAAAAAGAACTCACGAAAGGACTTAAAACTGGAAACCCTAGTTAAATCATACAAACCAGGTGATTGGATTAACTATTCGACTGGTATAGCTTTAGTGTTAATTTCTTCATATCATCAAATGTAATAAAATTTGTAATTCATCTTAATAAATTAAATTTTTTCGAATGACATTTCGATGTTTTTCGGGTATATGGAATTCGGGCGAATGGCATTCGGGTTTATGTTGCATTCGGGCGAATGTCTTTCGGGTGTTCGTGGCATTCGGGTGAATGACATTCGGGTTTGTGTGACATTCGGGCAAATGTCCTTCGGGTAAATGGCTTTCGGGCGAACGTGACAGAATCGTTTTGACCTCGTCTCAGCTGTGCAGTTATCCGTTACAAGTTGGTTCTTTGGTATGAACACAAGTAGTACTTCCCAATTTTGGACGTAACGTCTACAGTCTGGTACAGCTTGCTGTCGTATCTTGAAGAGTCGAATTCAAATCGTTCAACCCAACTTAGTAAAACACTTTAATAATCAAACACCAACATTTGTCACACGGAAAACACCGACCTGTTCCAACCTAGCTCACGCGAACTGTATGCAAATCATTGTAAACAAGTGTGCGTGCTTCTGTGCGGAACCATTGATTTCTGTTAATTAAATCAGCATGAGCCAATTATAATTTACTCAAAACGAGCGATGGGTTGTGGGGACAGGATATCATCCAAGCTCACACAGTTGCAAAATGTAGCACTTTGTGTCATTTGGACACGGCCAAAGATGTACCAACAATCAATTGCAACAATAAAGAAGCACTCAGCCAGCTTTTGACAGCACAATCAAGGATGAGTGAATGAAAATAGGTTCCCTTTTCTCCGGCTGACACCCAGTGACAAATTATTCTGCAGTTCGGTAGATCCACGGATGTGTAAAAAGTCTACACAGGAAAGTCATCGCGAGAGTCGCGGAACTCACTGCGCGAGCTATTCACTCTCAGCACAAAAGATAGACCGCACCTGCGAGTGCCCGTCCGTCTGTGCGTCTGTCTATCAGACTGTCAATTTTGAAACCACCCTCCATTCATCAACCTGAGTTCCATTCACCGCTTCTCGCCATTCGCCACCGTTACCAGTGTACGTTTGCCTCTCGCATTCGGGTCTTGCTGGTGTTGGTGGCAACCATCGGTTTTAGAGACACCGATGGAACCGATGATAGTCGCGATAAGCGATCAATGCGCATGCGCCAAAAGCCGGAGATTCGATACGGGACCGATATTTTTGATTCATAAAATAAATAGATGGACATCGTAGTCGAATCGGCTGTATCTTGCAGGAATATGCAAGGAATCTCGCAGATAGAAAAGAAGTACATACGCTTTCCATCGGTATAATCGGTTGACCTCAGGTTTCACCGGTGTCTTCCGGTTGTGACCCAGCAAAAGGGCATTTGATCGTTACATCATCTTGATATGAAAGTCAAGATTCATAATACATTCAGGAAGTTTAAGGGCAAACGGTCGGTCAACTAGTAGAGCAGGGGTGATTAAATTTTTTTTTCGTCTGACACTTGCTGGGGAGACAATAGGTCAGAAGAGTGTATAGTGAAGTCAACGTGAAACTGCCATCACGTGTCCACTCGTTCGGACAGACGATAGTCCTCCTTGAAATGAGCGGGGACAGAAAAGGTAACATAAAACATTATCCACGATTAGGCGAGTGGAGGTAAATGGTAGAAGGTATGACATCCGGGGAGCATCATCGTTTGAGTCATTCGACAAACCCGAGAGCAGGTCCGCACGGGTATTCACGTGTGAGTATGTGTGCGTGTGGGTGGGCGGTGTAGTAGCTTGCATGGGAGTGCCATTGAATCGAAGTTATTTCCAACTATTCGGTCGGTAAACGAGAAGCACACTGAACCGAAAAAAAGAAAACAGAATAAAGATTTTCTTTCTCTGCTATATCTCGGTCGCATATTAGCGATAACGAAAAGAGTGTTATTTTCGGCAAACTTGCTCTTGTTACGTCGATGCTCTGCACTCGTTAATGATGAGACAGCAAGCATTAACTGAGAAGAAGAAGAAGGAAAAACTAGGGAACAACCGGAGGGGCTTCGACGAATAATATAAAACATGCCACGAGAGACAGGAATCAGTTCAGCAGAGATAACATTTTTATGAGGCTTTATTCATAGCAACATATTTTCTCCACCTTTGAAATCTTTACTGCAAAGACTGACTTTTATAAAGAAAGCACTCATAAACATGAGTGCAATAACAAAACTTCCCATAGTGATAATCTCAGACAAGGATTCGACGAACTTTCCTGTTTTTGAGGCAGCGTAGTACTGCGAAAAATGTTCTGGGAAAGGATGGGATATATCTCAAAACAAAAACAAGCTAGAAGCTACACAGAGCATATAAAACTCATTGAATTTGTTCAAAATATCCGTGATCTAGAGATTCCGAGCTAATTGTAATGCTTCTGATGAATACAGCCAATTTCAATGCTTCTGAAATCTGGTTTCACGACGCTGCACTTAAAGAAACATCAAACTGTGTTGACATCAGGGATACCAAATTGAGCTCAATTGAACGAATCAACTCATAAATCAGACAATGCTCAGAGAAAAGGTCATGTTGGGTAACTTTATTAGTCTGAAGTTGGCAAATTCAAGCAGAATCATTGCGAATTGAGTAGCAAATCATCTGTTGAAACCTAAAGCTTATAAAAATCTACAAGCTTCATGATTTGTGAAGCTATTAACACGCAATAACGTCAGTGGAAGTAAAAACCAATAGCATTCAATTCTATCGACATGCGCAGCTGTTTGTGTTCGTTGGTTTATCTCAAAGAAGGAAATATAAAACTGCAATGAACGTATTGGAAGGAACAGATGTCGACGGTCATACGGAATTAGCAGAACTAATCAACCTTACTGATCATTAAACTCACTCGCTTGTGCAATAAAACCAAACACTTACCTTCCCAAAATTTCCAGCAGCTCGCCGACTCCGTTGAAATGTTCCGTTTCGTATATAAAACGTAGAAATATGTTATTTATTTGCTTACGAATAAAAGCACGTAATCCTAAAAATTTGCCATATATACGGTGCAATACGGTTTTCAAAAAATCACGCTCTCTCGGATCCTCGGAATCGAAAAGCTCCAGGAGCTGCAAAATGTAAGGAAGATGAAACAGGTTAGCAGCTGGAAATGTGTAAGAAGAAAGAGTAGAAAACTAACCTGCAGGACAAACTTCTGGTCGATCACCTTCTTGCCGAACGTCGCCTGAAAGTCGGCCGACTCTAAGAAGCGTAGGAACACCTCGTACACCAGCTGCAGATGGGGCCAGGACGCTTCGAGTGTCGGATCGTCCTCCTCCGGATCGAAGTCCGGATTTTCACTAGGCGGGAGCGTTCGAAATAGATTCACAGATATCTGAAAAAATGGGAAGATAATTAGTTTGGTAAGTCTTATGCATTCATCTCCCATTGGTATTGCTTTGTGTCGGATGTTAGATGTTTATTTTGTTTTTTTTTTATTATTATTATTGTCATTCTTATTGTCTACATGAAATAAAACTTAAACCGAAATATTGCATCGCTTCAAGTTGCGTGCAGTTCGACATCGCTGTCGTTCCGTCGGACTTGGTCGTGGGCGGACATAGCGTAGTTGGTGAACCGATTGCCTTGTACGCAGCACACCTGGGTACGAATCCCAACCCGGACATAGGGTTAGAGATTATCCTTAAGAGATTATTCTAACCCTAAGAGGCGAATGACCTTAAGATTAAAACCTCAACAATCGAAATAAAAAAAGGTCCTGGCGATATCCAAAAATGATAAAGTAAACTATCGTCTGGATCGAACGGTACATAGCTCATGATATAAAGAAGGATAATAAGGATATTTTTAATTATTGAAATGCAGTATGGAAAGCTAAAACTCACTTGCGACCATAATAATATACGTAAATAAACCTGTAAAATCCACAGCATGCTACAACATAAGCCATAGACAAACAATCCATAATAATTATTTTCCAATAACTCAATATCAGATAATAGAAAATAACTCATTACTGATATTGCTTAGAGCATAGTCAACTTTATAAGACATTCGCTGATAAACTACACATTCGTTGACAAATGACTGAGATCAATTAGCAAAATTATGCCAAATGTCCGTTATGCTAAACGTCCGTTACGCCAAAGGATCGTTTTCTAGAACTTAAAAATAATTATGCCAAATAAATTGCGGAATGATTACTTCTCAATACTATGCCAAAAGACCTGCAGGATGATCACTTCTCAAAACTATGACAAACGTCCGTTATGCTAAACGTCCATTTTGCCAAATGGCCCGCTTACGCCCGTTCAAACAGGGACTCAAGTAGAGAACCATTACGTAACGTTCTCGATGGTACTCTAACGTTTAATAACGGCAGACGTTTCCAGCAATCAACCCTCGCGTGGTTTTTGAAAAGGGCCAATAAGCATACTGTCAAAATTCACTTTGAGAGGAAATTCTGGACAAACCATTAATCGCCTATTATAAATCACAACAGCAGACGAAAGAGCAAATTTTTCCCCTTCATGAAATGCTAACATCCATTTCCGGCGAGCTACGGTTTGCCTGGAATTTTTTCTCAAAGTGAATTTTGACAGCATGCTTATTGGCCGTTTACATAGGCACGCGAAAATTTGTCGACAAATTCCGCTTGTTGAATTCTCCGCCGACGTACTAGAATGTCCATGTTCAGCAATTTGCAGCGATCAGAATATGGTGGAAGTCTACGATGATCGTTAGAATTCGCATGACTAAAGTAATACACTGACCATACACACTTACAATCCTTAAAATCGAATTCAGTTGAAAAAGAATCCAAACTGCGGATGCACTTTCTAAAATTGGTTGAACGAGCGTGCAGTATTTTCGATTTGCCAGTTTGCTTTTGCGATAACAGCTGTGGGATGTATGCTAAACGTGAGCTTATGATCGAGCAACACACCCAGGTCCCTGAACCGATCAGTTCTTTGCAGGACCATACCAGTGATAGTGTAATCGAAATTTGATAGTTGTCTAAGACGGAAATAGGATATAACCGCACATTTTGGAACGCTTAGGGTAAGCTTATTCCATTTACATAATCGATCATCATCACAGTCATCGATATTACGTACAACAAAATGCAACTTCAGGTCGTCAGCGTACGCTAGTCTGCACCAAGTGGTGCCAGTAACAGCATTTTATCATTGAGGTACAGCACGAACAATAGTGGGCCGAAATTACTACCCTGCGGTACTCCAGATGAGTTTGTGAAACACGACGAAGTTCTCGACTCCAGCCATTACACAAAGCGCTCCGATGCACATAGTTTGAATAACTTAGAATATCATGATCAATAAAACGTCAACTTGCATTCAACGCTCCAGATGTTTAAAATAGGTAGTAGTGAAATCGAGAAGATTCGTGGTAACCGGTCATCCAGGCATGAATCCATGTTGGTCTCTAGAAATGTAGCCTTTGGTACTCTCGAGAATAACGCCACTCACAATGATCTCGAAGATCCCCGATGCCCGTATTGTGTGTTGAGAAGGATTACCATCCTGCGGATTATTCTCCTTCCTTCGCTATAGCTTAGAATTTCTGAAGCGAAAACTTCAGTAATGGCTCCGAATCATGACCGAATGTAGATTTACAAGTCACTCGATCTTGACCTGACACTCGCGCATCTTCCTTCATTGTACATAGCCAACTAGTGCGGGCTCTGCTCCAAAGTCGACGCTACCCCTTCCAAGTTCTGTTGAGCATAAATTTAGCTGGCCTCATTCCCGGCATTCGCGGTACATGTCAAAACCACTGTAATCTGCCGTATTTTGACAGCCTTCCGATGTCAGCATGTTTCTATCCTTACTCGTGGTTCATGCGTCTGGTTCTTTCTTTTACAAATCACACACCTCCCGAGCTTGGCTTTTGTATATTAATTCTGTGTATAAAATTACTTTAAAAGTATTCCGGTAATCAGAATAGCGTCTGTTCTTAATGTTTGTAGCGGCTCCAAACAGCGTCTGTTACGGAACACACAAACATTGAGGATCCCACACTCGAAGTGAAGCTAAGAAGGTTCTAAATACAAAAAAAAATTTTTTTTATTTACTTCATAGTATATACCGAAAGAGAACAATCTTAGATTTGCACCTGGTGAATTCGAGTGCAATTGTAGTGTGGTCGTAATGAAGTTGGGAACTTTGGTTTTTAGCCATTCTGCATTCACTTGCGCTTTGTGAGACAGTGCCGAGTCTTGTTGAGACGTCCATGGTCTGCGACCGAAATGCTTGTCTACCCACGCATTCAAAGCAGCCTCCAGAACACTTTCCTGATAATATGTTGCATTGATGCCAAGCTCGATGAAAACGATTCGAGAGCGCCCATCTACGGTTACAGCAACCGGTATCCCATGGGGATACTAGCGTTTATTCCTGGTCCTGGAATACCCGATCCTATCAAATAGTTCATTTTAACCCATCTGTGGAGAAAATTACTGAGCCTAGGCGAAGACAAGGGCCGCCTTATTCCCAGGTTGACCGAATCCACTCTTCATCTGTAATGACGAGGTTATTTGCAAGAAAATCTTCTATAACCGCAAGATGTCCTGTTAAATCTCCTGATAGTAATTGTTATGACGACTTATTTCCAATGCGCTTTTTCTGCCTCAAGCTGTATCATCTGATGCAGTGGGAGAAGATGCAACATTGTATCCTGTGCTTTCGATGGAGTACTTCACATGGCACTCGTTATCGCTCTATAAGCAAGCCTTTGAAGTTTACCTAGTTTTTTTAGTTAATGTCTCTTTCGTTTTAGGCTGTCAAACAAGCGAGGCATATCTTATTCTTGGTTAAACTATTGCTTACCCAAAAAAACTGCTCAGTGTGTGCATTCCAGACTAGTTTTTATCTAGTACCCATCCCAGATATTTCAACTCGCAGGATATTCCAATTTCTGTTCCGTTGAGCAAATGTGTTGATATGGAATATTTCCTTTTTCGAGTAAATGATATCCTCAACAAATAATGAAAGCTAAATAAATGTTTGAACAGGGAAAATAAGCTGAATAAAGTCAGTCCTTACAAGCATTGCATTCTCTTTGAGATAACAGTCGCATTTTCCCCTCACAAGGATTATATCATCTGCAAATCCAATCGCTTTGTATCCCATTTCAGTTAATAATTTTAATAGCTCATCTACAACTAACGACCACAATAAGGATGACAGAACTCCGCCTTGAGGACATCCTTTATTTGTTTTCATAGTCGTCAGTGACGTGATTCGAGCGTGCTAGGTATTTCACAGTTTATTAGCATTGAGTTGATCCAATTCATGTTTTCTCACAGTATTCCGCATTGAACTATGAGATGCATTGTCAAAAGTTCCATGTATGTTGAGAAAAGCCACAAGTGAGTTTTCTCTCGTTTCAATAGAATTCTCTAGCTTTCCAACCAACATCTATTATTGATTTGTTGCTTTGATATGCGAATTAAAATTCGCTCAGTGGAGAGCATTTTAAGTACTCTGCTCTAATGCGTAAGTAAATCATTTTCTCCGTTATTTTCAGAAATATGGAGGTTAAGCTGATTGGCATAAATGAAAAAATGGAAATGGAAAGCTTTAAAGCAAGTGATGTCTGAGTAAGTTTTGCATGGGACTTAATTGCGTATGATAGAGAATCAGTAGTCGATTCCAACAAACTAAATTTTAGGGAATTGTTTTAAAGGATTGTCATGATGGCAAAAAACAGAAAAATAAAATGAAATGTGGTTGACACCCAATAATCAGTGGTAAAGGTACGCACTGTCAAATACCAAAAACAACATTGGGCAATTAACACGCAAACTGGCACGAAAATTTGGCATTTTAAGCTCATCTGTACACTGTATTTTGAAGGAAAACAACGCAGTATATCATAAATGTAAATGATCATCAAAATACACAGAGAAACAAGTCAAAAAATACCAATTTGCTGCCGTGCACTTCACCGTAAACACCTAACAAAGGGAAAATTCACAAATTTGCATCGTATTCACATTTTTATTCCATAAATAGACAGCGATAGCTATTATACTGCCAACAATAAAGCAAAATCAGACAATGACAAATTTGCCAGCAAATCGGAATACGAGCGAAAGCTGGTGGTGTAGGCAGTCAATTATGAGAAGGGTATTTTCGTGCCTCTGATGCTTCCAAACAAAGCTCAAAGGTCAATGCAGATGTTTTTTATCAGTAATTGCTCGCTGAAATTTAAGTATTTCATAAAAAAATATCACACATGTGAAGAAATCATATTTTGGCCAAATTTTTCAATTTGTTATTTTGAAAAAAAAAAAAAAGGACGGATTGACAGAATAAACAAAAAAATTCATTTGTACGGAAAAAGGACAAATGTGCTAGAAATACGTAAAATCGATTTTTTTAGACTTTTATCAAGCGTTTGGTATACGACAAGGGCCGTCAAAATGAACAGCAATTGATTTCTGGAAGAAAGCGCAGCTTAAAAGAAATCGACATAATCGCCGTACAAAACCTAATTCGAAATGTGACTTACATACTGCATAAAACCTAAGACAACGGTCCAACGGTAAGTGTTCTTTTCGGCAGTTTTCAATTTGATGCTTTATTTTCTAATGACGTCGAAAAAACTGTTCAGAGCAACAATGTGTTGTCGCATGTGAATGGCTAGAACAAAATCTATTGTGATTGACTAATGTGACATGTGGCCTGTTGCCTCGTCTGTGGATAGCTAAAAGGTTAACTTTTCTCTGATCCGTTGAGAAATCTTTACCAGTTTATCACCGTACTCGTCCGCCTGTTATATCAATCCTATGGCGAAAACTTACGATCCAAGGCATAAAATCTCCTTCAGCAATACAGAAAATGAAACCTGCAATAAGCTATCTGTAAACTGAGAAGTACTTGGGAGTGCAAAACTTATTTTACTCTAAGCAAAAACTTCCACCGTATCGCATCACGCACGGATGTTCGATAGGACAAATAACGCCACTACAGTAAAGATATTGATTTCAGAGACATAACGCAGAACTTTTCGGCTGACTATGGTACTGAAGCCGTTATTCACACTCGCCATACTAAAACTTTTTTCTTTAAACAAATAAAAACTAACATTCATCGGGAAAATGTCCGACACTTCCTGATCACAATCCTGATCCATTTCAAAAAACTATTTTGTCACGACTCGCGCCCGCGGCTACACGTGGCACTCCGAACGGACTTGAGCAAACTAACAATGGAAAATCCGCAATGAAACAAAAGATCAACCTAAACAAAGGCGACAGTTTTTCGTACACGGACGAAAAACGACCGCATCCGCTCTGCTAGCTTAGGGCTACTCATTCCCTTTTACGTGTACGTACCATTTTGATAATTTCCGGATAGACGTTCTCCGTCAGCACACCGCGCCCGTGTGTGATGTACGCCGACAGGTCGTTCAGTGCCGCCCGCTTAATTTCCTTGCCCTTGAGATCCGACAGCGGGTCCATGAAGTCGAACGAAACGCAGCATTGCCGTAGCTTCCGGATGAACAGCTCCTCCTGCTCTAGGCTGGAACAGTCCACTAGAATGGAAGGGAGAATAAAGAACTGTTAGATTGTCGCCGATTGAAAGACATCTCCAACCGGATGCTGGATGCTAGGGGTGACGATGGTTCATTGTTTTAAATTTTAATTAGATCTACCGCAAGCAGTGGCTTTTTGGTTGAGTTACTGAATCCAGCGATTCAAAATTTTACATTTCTAATAAATAATGGAAATCCTTTCCCAACTGATATGAATTGAGACGTGCCTTTCAACATTATTGTATGGCTGAACGAGCTTAACAATTATACAAACTTCGGCTATATCCTTGGACTACCTTAATTTGGTAAATAACAAACTTTTGTTATGAAGTGACCTTTTTCCTTATTTATCTAAATTTTTCTAAACCCTTTCCAATAACAAACATCATTTAGGTGAATTAGTGATCCTAACGCCATAAAACCTCCAGGCAGGGCGTCCCGTCGTCCGGCTGTCCCGAACAAGCCCGGTTCCACACGAAGGGGTGCTATCATTGGCTTAGCGTCCTCGGTGCGACTGGAAATGCAGGGTGCAAAATTGCAAGTGCTGTCATAATTCAATGCAAATATAGATTGCAGTGAAGCTTTCTTCAGAAATATTCCGCAGAGACAGTCGCAACGGAATGATTTGCGGCACCACCACCACCACCATACCACCACATCAGAAAATGTAAATGATGTACTGGCGGCAACCAACTGCAAGAGGGGATGACCTACGTACACGGTGAAGGGGGTTCCTTTTCAACTGGTTATCGTATTTTTATTGTTTCAAGCTATAGTTTGCATTATATATTAGCTGCAATTACGAATGTACTGTCGGCAATCAATCGACACGGCTGTGGCAGCAGTGGAACAACGAAAAATGTCGGTTAAGCCGGATAAAGAAACAAATACAAACACACCTATGGAAGCATGCTTGTTATTGTTTTGAATTTATCCCGTTAATGTTTATGTTTCTGTTATATCGTACTTTGTTACTATAGATGTGGAAAAACTTTATGAAAATATTTTTAATATTATCTTTATGAAATTATATTTAATATTATATTCCAAACTTGAACCAATTCAATAGAAGAACCGTCTTTTCTTTGTTATCTGTGTTGGGATTACACACATTTTTTCCATACACGATTTCAAACATCATAAAACGAACTTAAAAAAGCCATGAAAATGTATTATAAATTAAACCGGCCAGCAGAGGGTTTAACGGTGTCAGCTTCGCTGCGGTGTGTCGGTTCGTGATGGACATTCCGATTGCATTTATCGCCATCCATTTAATTTTGCGTTTAGACGCATTCAAGCGACTGTTTATATTAACCAGCGCACTGACATTGCCTTGGGAAACAGATTGGGAAAACTCAGAGCTTGTTTGGCTGTGAACATGAACCTGGGGAAGGGGACAGTATTGTTTGGTGTGGACAGCGGCTGTGAGTTTTCCGGGCGATCGATGTGATACTATGTATAACCGAGATGCGGCAAGCGTGTTGCTGAAGGTCGAACTTGCCTTGAGGAACCACATGGGCGGACTGCTTTTTTTTTCTAACGAATGAAACAAAAAAAAACATTCTGTTCTGCAAATAGGGTGAAAAGTTTTTCATTGATTTTTTTCACAACGGAATTTTTTTGTGGAGTTGTCCTGCTGGAGCTGTAGAGCCAGATTCTCGGAAGGGCTCCCCGTCACATCACACACTAGAATTGCAGACGAGACAGGTAATGTCGCCCACTAAAACACTGATTAAGGCAACGGGCCGTGATTCTGAATGTGATATTCATATTCATTGTACGGTTCAGATATGTTCGGGCTTAGGGACTTCGCGTTTGCGTGTGCGATCGCGAAGGGCTCGAGCATTTGTACGTTAACGTGTTCGATCGCGTGTGTGGTGGTATGTAGTGTAACGCGTATGTAACTTCACGTGCACAAATTCTATTTAATAACCGTGTGTTTTTCGCATATTCGCGTGTGTTCTGGAATGATCGCACGAGGATTGTGCAACGTGTTGTCTAGTAGATATGAGCTTTATTTTTCGATTGGTCCAACTGAATGTATGGACATATGTTGCTAGGGTGTAGGATAAAGGGGTGGTGTGCGTTTGAGATCGCGTTTGTAACTTGGTCAGTACTATATCGCTCAACTGTGTGTTATTAAGTTTGCGCGATCGCGAGTGTAGGTGTGCATGGTTAATCGCGAAGGGCTTAAGCGTTCGTATGTTAACGTGATTTAACGTGGATAAACGATCCACATTATTTAATATTTCATAGACACGTTCCTATGTATTTTTTTTTTTTCGAGAGTTGTCCTACTGGAGCTGTAGAGCTAGGTTCTCGGAAGGGCTCCCCGTCAGAATCACATACTACAATTTGCAGACGAGACAGGCAATGTCGCCCAATGAAACACTGCAATAGGCCAATTGTAGCGGGCCGTGATTCTGAATGTGATATTCATTGTACGGTTCAGGCATGTGCGGGCGTAGGGAATCGCGTGTATCATCGCGAAGGGCTCGAACATTTGTACGTTAATGTGCTCGATCGCGTGTGCGTTTGTATGTCGCGTGTGCTAACGTGTAACTTCGCGTGCATAAATTCTATTTCATAACCGTGTGCCTTTCGCATATTCGCGTGTGTTCTAGAATAATCGCGCGCGGACCGTGAATCTGATACTTAATTTTTTGTGTACGGTTCAGATTCCAGAAGGAAGTGGGTTCTTCCATATCATTAGAGTTCCCAATCATGTCGTCGTAGAACGCGTGGTCTAGTGGATATGAGCTTTATTTTTTTTTTTTTTTGATTGGTCCAACTGAATGTATAGACCTAAATTGCTAGAATGAAGGTTAAAGATTTCCGGACGTGACCAATTCATGATCGCGCATTTGCGGGTTGGCGTTTGAGATCGCGTTTGTAACTTCGTAAGTACTAACACGTTCACACAATTGCCGCAGTGTTATCAAGTTTACGCGATCGCGGGCATAGGTGTGCGTAGATGATCGCGAAGGGCTTAAGCGTTCGTATGTTGACGTGTTTGTCGCGTGTATGTGACTTCGCATGTATAAATTCGATTTTGAAACCCTGCGGCGATTCATATATTCGCGGACCGTCATTCTGATCTTTAGTTTTCGGTGTACGGATCACATTCTGACAGGGAGAGAGTTACCCCATATCACTAGAGTTTCCGGTCATGTCGCCATGGAACGTTTTGTCTAGTGGATATGGTAGTTATTTTTCAATTTTATTATTTTTTTTAATAATTAACAAGGACCTAGATTGTTTGTACCGAGGATAGATACTTCCGGACGATCCCGATTCATGATGGCGCGAGCGCGGAAGTTTGTAGGTTGACACTTGAGATCGTGTTGGTAAGTTTATGAGTGCTGAGATTTTCACCTTATCACCGGGGTGTAATCATGTTTGCGAGTTCGTAGGTTGCTTGGAAAATCGCGAGGGGCTCTAACGTTTGTGCGCTGACGTGATTTTGTAACGTATGTTCTTGAATGGTTGCGCGAACCGTGAGTCTGATATTAAATTTTCAGTGCGCGGTTTGAATTCTGGCAGAGAGTGGGATCGTTTATATCGATAGGGTTCCCGGTCATGTCGCCATGAGACGTGTTGTCTAATAGGTATGGGCGTATTTTCTTAAATGGTCCAGCTGAAGGCATGGACCTAGGCTTCTAGGATCAAGGATAGACTTTCGGACATGACCGATTCGTAATCGCGTGCACGATGGCATTTTTGTAGGTTCCCGCTGAGACCGCGTTTGAGAATGTGTGAGTGTTAAGACGTTCACTATCACCATCTTTGTTGACCCAGCTGAAGGCGGGTGTAGAATGGCAGAATAGGACTCGAAAAGAAGAAATAAAAGACAATATATGAGAGACGTAATAGATTAGATAGGTACAAGATACAGCTGAAGTTATGATCATTACATGAGACATACATTAGTACTTCAAACACTACTAATACTTGAATAGCCAATCACCACACATAGCACATCCTTTCTCAATTATCTATTTGTTACTGGTTGATTGTTGGTTATGAGCTGGTGAATAGAGGAAAGGTATAGAACAGACAAAAGGCTCATATCAGCCCTCCCGGCCTCCCCGACACACCACTATCGAGGCGTATTGTAATCAACATCTTGAAGCGGGCTTCTTATATAAATCAAATCCTCAGTAGTCATAATGTTTGGTGGAATATTAACATGAGAACTAATTAACCTCTAGTAGTAGAACTTGGTGCAAATAAAAACTAAAAAAAGCGAAGGTCCTTATATTTAGATAACTCTATTGAATATATTGTGGCTTGATGATGTTTACAATACCGTCAATCCCATCAACCTGCGAGAGGGAATATTTCATAGACACGTTCCTATGTATTCTAAAAATATATGCTATGCTAATTTCGGTAGATACGAGTACCGTGTACAACTTCTCCGAAGAATGCAATAGGCTACGAGTTGAGGTTCAAAAGTTATTCTTTATACAATGCTTAAGTGTCTACATCGTTGGTGAAAATTTAATTTATCTGGATACTCTGGCTGATACTTCAATCAAGTTAACCGTGATATGCTAGCCATAAACCGGCAGCTATCAACATAGGCGGCTTTATAGTTCAGATGCGCGCGTCATAAATAGACGCGAAATGAGGGACATGAGTGCGGTTCTTAATTTTTTAATATTTAATTTTTTTTGCTGTCTGTAAAGCGGGAACGATATTATGTAGAATTGGTAGTTTAAAATAAAGTAATAAATGAGATCAAAACCGTTATATCTGACGACGCTGTCGTAATGCTACCTGAACGAAAAGTGTTGATAGGTACCATTTCTGATCGATAAATTGTCATTTCAAGCTGTAAAATTATTCTCATCTGTATAATTGGGAGAATAGTAACAAGGACAGTGTACGCAATGCGTAAAACAAGTCAAAAAGCATTCGCCTGATTGTTCATCTGCGTGGATGGAACCTACCTTTCAGCGACGGCAGCTGCTGCAGTTCCACATCCTGCGAACTCCTGTACCGCGATGAACCCTGAGATTTTTTACCCTTCTTTTTGAGCGAACGTTTGGCGAACGGATCGATTCGGTCGACGAATGTCCCGGACGACATTGTTACTCTTTTTGCTTTGTTTCTTACTTAGCTGCTGTCAATTCGTGATCCAGGGAAGAAGGGATGTTCGTGGAGAGCGCGTGGGGTATGCTTTCTGCAGTTGTTGCTTATTGAATGTGGTTGTAGTTGCTGGAAACGTTGTGTTATTGTTTAAACTTTCAGCAGACGATGTTGATGATGGTTTGGTTCTGACGCATTCATACGCACACACTCACGGACACAGGCACCTCTCACGCACACACACGCGCACGCATACAGCGGCCGCGTGTGTTTTGCTAATTCTTGTTGGCGGGTGCCTCTTTTCCTAATATGAAGTCGTGTCGTTCTGATTTTTGCACGACGCACTTAACAATCACAAGCACTGACCGATCCTTCTGCCGTTTCCGTTTGGCCGATTTAGCTTTTATCCGTTATCACTTATATTTTTTGCAAGTACCGCTTTGACGATACTATTTCTTGATTTACACTTACACTAGACTCTGCTTAATTCTTCTTAGTAGGATCTTAACACTATTTTATATAACAACTGGACTTTTCTTCTCTCTTCCTTAACTGGCGTACACAACGTGCTGCAATAAAGCAATATTTCATTTGAGGATACCTTTGGACACATCCCTTGACACTTAGGCGATTGAAGGCTGCCTTTTTTTTCTTGCTTCACTAATTGCTATCCATTTCGCTGAACGCTTTGAGCCTCTTAATTGAACTAATCGATCCTAGCAATTCGATTTTTCTTCAGTACTTCTGAACAAACAATCCGTCTGGAAATTGCACAGCGCATCAATGGAACCCGCGAAGCATAAATCGCACCTACGCTGTCTCCAATCCGATCAATTCGAACACATCACCGCAAATGAATTTCTTTTCGGCGACACATCCCGTCCCACTTTTCCACCAAAAAGGCGGGCACAGTTCACAATACGGGAATCGCCAATCGATATGCGATTTTGTGGGTACACGTGAAATTGATTTAGTGCGTGGGACCGTGTAGTTGTTGATGATGCCGTTCTTGTTTGTCTAGTTCATCTCAATCAGTAAGCTGTTGACAGAAGAGAAAAAAATGGTGAGTTACAATATTTGTTGATTATTTGCAGAACATGTTCATGATATGATAACAAATAGGAAGAATAACAGAAGTTTTAATTAATGTATCTAGTGCGTGCATAATCTTTTGCATAGAGGCATTGCTGGATTAGGACATAAAAAATATTAGCTCAATATAAGCTATTAAAATATCTCGGTATCAGCCAGTTGTATAAGAGTTCGCGTAAGACGTGTGACTTTTTAGATTTTGGTGTCCCTAACTGCCGCCAATGTGGTGCTGGATTAGACTTATCTAACCTGCATCAAGTCGCTGTTAGTTACGGACGAGGAGAATCCAAAACACTAATAAACAAAACTTTTATGTTGGATATTGTGTGCTCATGTACAAAGAAATTGGAAAATATTTTTTCTTAACGAGTTTAATAGGCGCACGTGAATAGTGAATTAGCCGCCCTATGTTCCCAATCAATTAATTTGGTTTCAATATCGAAGGATATCCCATAATACTGATAATATCGTTTATGAATGAATTCTTTATTTCAGCACGTCATTCCTGACGTACATATTCAACGAAACGAAAGCACATTATCCCTAACATATTGATTCTTGACGAAAAACGAATTTCTGAAGTGTGGTCCTGACTGAGAGCCTCCAATTATTACTAGGGCCGCTTTCACCTCTTATAACAATGTGCTGGTTAGGCTTATCTTACTCTACCTGCCAGGATGAAGCACTTTGCATGTGGTTGTACTTTGCACTCAGGATGTTTCAACAAATTGCAATTACACATTTGCTACAGGACGGGAGTATAAGTAGTAGAAAAATAATGCACCAAGCAGGTCTCGTTCGTGGAGGAGCAGAAAACTGAGATCTGAGAAAAAAATACACAGCAATAACTGCATTCCCTTGACACAGCCAACTTTCGCCAGGAGCAATACCGTCATCGTCGCACACTTTGGACAAGGCTTGAGTTTATTCGCTAGATACTATATAAGTGACTCAATAGTCAATAGCAGTTTTCTTCCTTTAAGGTTACTCAGATTTTTTTTCTCTGTATCCCAAATTGTTGCTAGTGAATAACTCGACTAGCGAAAAACCCATTCCAAACTGCTTGCTACTGCTTCCGGCGGTGAAGCTTGTTCCGGCTTGACATGAATAATTAAAATAAATATATAATAATAACGTAACACAACGACGAGCGTACGAGCAATTGTGAGAGAATTCAAAATTGCTTTGGTGCATCCGGGTTGCAGTTGCAGTAAACGTTTCTGCCGAGTATCGTACCATCAATGATCCAGCTAACGGTTCCAGTTCAACGTTCTGCGCGTGGTTGTCCCATGTATACAGGGAGTGCCACAGAACATGGGACATTTATGCGTAGAACGGAAGTCGAGCTAGTAATGCTCCGTAAGTCGGGGGTGGAAGACAAAGGATAGCCCGGAAAAGTAGGGTAGCATTTTTAGAATGCTACGGAGGCGGATCCGTAGTACAGCGACGATTTTTCGTCCTTTGACAATCAACGTGGAATTTAAATTTAAAATTAACACTGTTGACTCAAATTAATTCTTGCGAGGCTAGAGACAGGAATCCGTTTTTTAACTTAACCTGTTTGCTTTATCATTGTAAAAAATTCTGTTAAAGTGAATAGTGATAGTTTGGAGTAGGACAGATGTTTCTAGATTATAAAAGCGTGACCGACACAAAATCTGTTTACAGCTGCATGAGAAAAATCAGGCTTATTCTATAGCATTTTGCATTTTTAAACCACTATAAACATCAATTTTTCTTGTTGGAAACAATACATGTTGAATTGTTTCCTGACGGGTCTTTTACGTTCGTGGCGTTTTTTGCGGTTCAATTTGCATTAAGCGAAAATTAATTTTTCACCGCCACGGAAAATTGATCTCTCATCCTGCCGGTGGTCAGCTATTTTCATCCGCGTTTCTCATCGCTTATTTTTAAAATGTGATTCATTAACAGTGCTATTTTTAAAAATAAGTAACCTTTGTTATGCGGCTAATTTTTTTTCCAAACTTATAGCAACTATGTAGTACTATGCTATATTTCACCCTAAGGAGGAAAATTGGGTAAACACCAAAATTTCTCACCAGGGCGAAAAATTTTTCTGCTTGGACGGGACATCACGTTTGATCAGTCGTTCGATTGAAACACAAAGTGTTTTAGTTTTAAGGGATTTGCGTCAAGCCGTCGCTAATCTATTCCGATAAAAAGTTAGTGTCGGTTTCTGATGAGGCGAAGCCGAAACGCAACAGTGTAAGAACTAAGTAGTAGTTTTCATTTCACTATTTGTATAATTGCACATATTTTGTCGCATGTAATTTTAAATGTTCGTTGATTTGATGGCATTAGAAGAGAACACGTATCCACCAGGTGATTCCAATTGAGCTAGCATACCTTTGGACTGAGCAAACTATTTTCTTTGTTTAGTGTTTATTTGAGCAACTAGGGAACTAATCCACAGGGCATCAATGTGCGGTGGGAATACGCATGATCTTGTCTGAGAGTTGACAGTAACTTTTTCGGGACAATTTTATCCTTTAGAGTTTTCCATAATGTACGACATTTTGGAAGGTTCAGTTCTTCAATTCGAATGATATTTAACAAAAACTTTGTATTATTTACGCTTAGGTGAAACAAAAAAAACCGCATTCTCCTCCATCATCAAGGCCGCATCTAATTTCTGGCATATCTTTCAAAGCTTATTCGAATGAATTTTTATTTGCATAAACAGATGCGCGAGGGTCGGAGCTTTCTGATTCTAACTTATTCGAATGTTTTCCAGATCATCATATTCCATGCACTGCCGATAAATCTAGTTGTATTTCTTAAATCTCTTAAACTTCTTAGGGTATCTTCGTACACCCCATCTACTGGACATTTGACGTCCTCCAAATCTCCGCAAAATATCATTCTAACTTGCCTAAAAATTTTCACGAATTTGCTGTTTTAATTCGGTTGAAAAATTTTTAGTTGAAATTCTTATCAATCGACTATATGTATCAGGCTAGATTACTGAATTAGCAATGTCTGGCTGGCTGTTTGGAGTTCAAATTGCTATAGTTTAGCGAACAAGTAAATCACTCTCGGTGGCTGGCTATCCGAGTTGAAACATAAGAAAAACCTGACTACATATATTCTTACTCGGAATATTAGCGTAATCGGAGACTAACGTGGTCTGCTTATCTCGAATTCTAGACCAATACCAGGGGTGGCATTACGCATCTCGATTCGATCAAAATTCTATCGACTCGACCTTGTTTCGCATTATGTATTTCGAACCAAGCTCGAAAGTAAATTTTCCTTCGAGTTCGCTCGAAAAAGTACTAGATTATCGAGAAGTGTTGGCATTATGGAACCATAACAATCGAACTCGAAAGCGACTCGAGTCGAACGTATTTGCTCGATAGTTGTATTGCTGTCGACTGTCGTTCGAGATTATGATTTGTTTTTATTTCGGAATACTTAGAGGATATAAAATTACCAAAATGTGTAAAAAGCTCCCACGTCCTTTGAACTACTTTATGTTATATTTATTTTCACCATCAGGAACAAACGTTTTTGAAAAAAGTAATACTAAACATTGATAATAAATTATCTTACACCAAGTAATTCTAAAAAAGTGTTAAAACAAATCGATGGAGCAAATTGAAGACACCTTGATTTGTCTAATCGCTATTTGATAGATGTAAAGAATCATAATCATTCTTGATTTCAAAGTGGTGATTCAAACAATTTTATAATCTAATTGATGCATTTGCTCCCAACTATACCTCAATTGTTTTCAATATCACAATATAGCCTTGAATTCAGTGACATAATGTACGTTTTATACACCAACACAGTTAGGTGTTATATCGTCATTTGTATTAAATGCATGAAAATGCAGAATATTATCTGATATAGCAAAGAAATTTGAATCAAATTGAATTACTAACAAATTTGAATGCATCAACCGATTAATAATTATGCCATCTACAATTTCTGGAAACACTTCATTTTGATTGTGTTCTCCCTATCTCTAATTGTGTGCTATAATAGAATAATTAACTAACAAGTACACGGAAAACCCCAAAAACACGAAAACAAATTTTTGTCTTGACTATTTGAACTAAAAATGGCTATTTTAACGAACTAGTATTTAAATTTTTGCGTCATTAATTGCTGAAAAAAATTGTTTCTTTTGGAAGCTATCAGTTTCCTAAAAAAACACTGAAAACCAAAATTTTAATGCAAAATTAGCCATTTTTATTGAAAAGGGCAGTACTTGCAATGATTATTTTCCAAAAGATTTGAGAAAAGCGGTTTTGAAGTTGTGTTGTTTTAAACAATTATTTAGATATTAAATATGTTATTTAATCTAAGAAAAATTGTGAATAACCTATTCTGCAGATAATACATTCCATCATGCGACTGAGGTCCGAATAATAGACTCTACCAGCTAGGCATTTCGATGTTTCGGTGCTTCAACTTAAACAGCGATTAAAATTTTGTGGTAAGAATTTCAAGAATACAGTTATATCAAACTAAAATAATGCCCAAGCGTTGAAAAAAAGGTGGTGAGGGTGAGTGGCGTGAACACATTATGAACGTGTTTGGGTCAATTTATTTACCACTATGACTATTTTTATTCTGTGAATTTGACGCTCATCGGAAAAAAAACAAAACAAACTGCAATTTTGTTTACACTGAAAAAAATTCTTCGGTGGAATTAAAATTATCATACGAAGAACAAGATCATTACTCGTTTTCTGCAGCGAAGCTTTTTCGTTCATTGTCGTCTAATTCATGGCATCTTGATGACCGAAAAGTTGAGTAGTTTTACTTTTTTAAAGAACGGGTTATTCCACGTCAAATTTACAACCACAATTTTAATTCCCACCAAAAATTTTTCTTGCATTTTTAGCACAAAATAATTGACATCTATTTTTTGTTTTGGCTGAATGCGATAGATTTTTTTCAAGTTATGAGTTTTTGAATTTTATGAATTGAACCATTTTTCAACCACTGATAACGCTTAGTTGTGCGGAAAAATTTATTATTAATAAAAAGTGCGTTTTCGAATGAACTCACCAATAAAAATCTGATATAGTTTTTATTGTTATTTATGTTATGAATTCTGCAAATGTTAGAAACATATAGAAAAAACAAGCTTGGACTAATAAGTTTTTTATTCTATGAAAACATTTATAATTATATTGAGAACATTATTACTTTACGAGATATTTCAGTTAAAGCTGGCCCATAACATGGCGTTTAATGTAAAATTGCCCTTTTTAATGTTATCTCGCAAAACATTTTGAGATCCAGTGCAAAATTTTTACACTATTTCTAAAATGATTTTTATTATTTGAAGAAAAAATAAGCAAAAAAATGATCCAACTTTAAAAAAAATTGCTCATGCGAAAATGCAACTTTTTATATTTATTTTTATTCCATGCATCAAATACTTTCCGAGTTATCAGTGATTCAACAATGTTCAATTTTTCTAACTTCAAAAGTTGAAAGCTCATACCTTGAAGTAAATATTATATTCAGTCATAACAAAAATACCTGTCAAATATTTTTAGCTAAAGAATGCAAGAAAAAAATTTGGAATGAACTAAAATTTTATTTGTGAATCTGACGTTGTTTGGCCTGTACGGTGCATGAAAGTTATCGTCGAAGTCTAAACTATTTTTCGTCTAAACTATTGTTTTATATAGTATAAATATTTTTGGAAAGGGTAGATTTTTTTTCGTACATAAAAGAAAAAAAATCGCATTTACATATAACATCGGATCTTTTTGGATCGATGTTTGACAACATCGATTTTATTTCAAAGTGCTCGCCCCTATTGTGTACTAGAAAAAAATGTTATATTTGCGAAACTTATCCATATGTATTTCGACAATAAGCAACTAAAAACTAAATAAATTAAAACAATTCCTATATTTTACCAAAGTTGGTTTTATGAAACTTATTCGTAGCAGAATTAAAAATATTTTTTTCTCAGTGTATACTCTTATTTGACAGTTTGCGCTGGAACAGGCAGTCGAAATCTAGTACCGAAATCTAACAAGCTCGAACGCTTGGTCGAATGCGATACGTAATGCCACAATTTAGTCGAAACGACTTCAAAACGTTTCGAATCGAGTCACTCGAATCGAGATGCGGAATGCCACCCCTGTTCTTTAATCGAACCCAGTAATATTTATGGAAGCGTTACTGAGTCGGTGGCCCTCCTTTAAGTAGGTATCATATCAACATTTCCTATCCTAAAAAAGAATGTCGAGGCCGGCAATGACGATTTTCGTGCTATTGGTTGATTGAAATCGAAAGATATAATGCTCATTCCCGAACATTGACCTTACAAGCAAGATGATAGTTAGACTACCCACCAATAGGCAACATGAGAATCGTTAGTATACAATCTACGAATAGCACCGTACTTCGTAACGCAAAGCAACGGAAAATTAATTTCTCATCCATGTTACATTTGAAATACATGGAGAACATAATCTCACAATTAAATTCTCTAAGTGTACAGGTTCCCTTTTTACGTTCTTTTCCGAGGTGAGTAAACTTTTCAGGGTCATTCGGTTCGCTACCTTGGTTGCAGCTTTCGTCCATATTGTCAACACTCCTGCTGTCTTGAAGATTGTTGTTGATCTATGTGAGGATTATGGTTTCCTGTTGACAGTGCTGTTTGTTGCTTCAAAAATACTATATGTAATCGTACCTAATTTAGCATTCCCTGAAGATGCAACAAGTTTTGGTGATTGACCAACAGTTTGTGAATAAATTGAAGATGATGTGGCCGGCATAGTTGTTATCTTTGTTGTGAGTGCTTTTTGTTTCTGCTGATCCTGCCCAAGGTTTTCTATAGTTTGCAGGACTAACACGGAGAAGTCTGATTGTCATAAGCACACAGCGTGGTGTGAGCACTGGCAGTGCCAGGTCGCAGGGTCACTAAGGAAAAAGATGGTACCATTACCGCATTCTCACCACCTAGAATAATTTTCTTCACGTATAATCTCTAATGACAACATATCCCCGTATTGCGACATGAATTTACCAATAGTGCTGTCGTGTATGTTACTCCATAATACACAGGGATCTTGGCCCTAACATTGTCACACTTAACAATTATGTATGTTGTTTCAAGTAGTTACAGGAAATAAATGGTTCTGCTCAGCAATAACTCGAATTCGTAAACTCTATCAGTAAAACATTACATATTAAGTGGAATTGAATAGTGTAAATTGCAGTTTAAGTCAGTCAAAAGTTGGGAATCGCTCAATATGTATTGCAAGACTTATACTGAATATTGCAACATCTTGAAAAATTTTAGCATCGCCTTGAAAGAGTTAATTCAGGATGCCATATCTCGAGATTTGACTTATCTACAAAGCGACTCTCCTCAGCACAGTTGTTTTATAAGCCAAGGGGTTTCGGTAGGTGAACGGTTTGGTTTAAAATTTTACCACTATGTGGTTCTAGTGTGCATTGGAATTCGAGCGTTGCATTTTAACTTGTTTTATCTTGTTTTCCTAACGGTCTACATAGTTCGTGTATTCAGCAATGTTGTTCAATAAGAAATGTGAATGATAACCATTTTAGTTCAGAGCGCTGTTACTACGTTTCGTTAGCGTACATGTATAATAATGCATTTTCAACTTTTTCTATGAAGTGATACTGACTACCTAGAAAGTTTGTTGCTTTAGATAACTTCATAACAAATTCCGTGAGGATGATAGTTTATTTTGGAAGTATCCCACCACAAGGCGCTAGTGTAAATGTGTAATATTGAACTTTTGTTATATCCAGTGTTTCAAAAATCACTCCTATCCACTGTCCTCGAGCAACATGTCCTGGTCAGCTCGATCCCCCTAGCATTTTTGAAAGCGTCTAAAAAAATGCCCAAGCAATATAAATGAGGAAACTCTTAAAAAGCTTATCAATCGTATTTGAAGTGTGTGTAAGCAGAATCATTTTGAGGATTGATAATGACATCAGATGATATGACATTTCACTACATTTTCAAGTTATTCCAACCCAGTTATTCACGTGATACTAATAGAATCTCCTAAAGATTCCAAGATTTTTAAATTTGATTCGCTTCATTTTCTAAATTGCCACGATCAATTATTTTACATCGACACTAACACAATGTGTTCCAATTTTAATTCGTTGAAGACATGAGTTTCACTAGATCAATGCACTATGGGGAGGCATGTGGCCAAAAATCGAAAATTGCATCAACTCCAATTCAAACTAATTCTATACTGAATGTTTATATATACTCTAGCTAAGAAATTCCCAGAGCATCTTGGAAATATCTTTGACTAAACTGTGTATATTAGGGTGGGGCATTGTTATATGGAAAAATGTAATCATAGCCACATCAACCGAGCACAGCACTTTTTTGGTTCCTTTTGGGGTCCCAAACAACTGTGCAAAATTTGGGGTCGATTGGTGTTGACCCGGCGTAGCGCATTGCGATTGAAATTTGTATGGAGATTAGTATGGGAAAACCTACATTTTTGCATTTTTAATTCTACAGACTACAATTCTTCCTGTAGTGTGCCAACAAATAGATATAAGTACAGTCCAGGATATGCTGAACAACTTTGCCGAAGGATGTATGGTGTTAGAATGTCTCTAAGCCATGTTATAGCTGTTCAAAGTTCGATACATCGAATTAAATGCCAAAAATCATTTTTATTGCCAACACTGCCGGTGTACCAATGGTATTTCATATAGCATTCCGAAATAACATTATATATTTTAGTTTTACCACATTGATATGTTTGGATGAATTATTCAAAAGTCTTAGCTCAATTTCATGAGCGTAGGTAGTTGAGCAATAGGGCGTAGTGAGGGGGGGGGGACTTTAATATATTGAAATTCGAACTGAAATGTTGTCGAGTTGGAATGTTCAGTTGAATTATTTCAAAACAATTACACAATGTCCTACGCATAATAGTAACGATGAAATAAAACATACTGTATCCCTTTGACTTTTATCAATAGAAGTTACGTTGCAGACTGAATCAATTGATATCGAGTTGATATGTCAGAGGATTGCATTGATTATGTTTCAGTTTAATAGGCACTATGACTGATGGGATGCTCATTTCGATGCTGTTCGATCACCTGAAGCAAAAATTGTTGCAGGGATTTGGTGGATTTCATGTTGAAATCCAGAAATTAGTTTCACGCCTCGTGATCGAACAGCATAGAAATGAGCATGCTATCAAATCATAATGCGTATTAAACCGAAATATAATCCTCTGACATATCAAATCGACATCAGTTGATTCAGTCTGCAACGTAACTTCTATTGATAAAAGTCAAGGCAAAGGGATACAGTATGTTTTATTTCATCGTTACTATTATGCGTAGGACATTGTGTAATTGTTTTGAAATAATTCATCTGTACTTTCCAATTCGACAACATTTCAGTTCGAATTTCTACATATTAAAGCCTCCCCCATCCCCCCTCACTACGCCCTATTGCTCAACTACCTACGCTCATGAAATTGAGCTAAGACTTTTGAATAATTCATCCAAACATATCAATGTGGTAAAACTAAAATATATAATGTTATTTTCGAATGCTATATGAAATACCATTGGTACACCCGCAGTGTTGGCAATAAAAATGATTTTTGGCATTTAATTAGATGTATCGAACTTTGAACAGCTATAACATGGCTTAGAGACATTCTAACACCATACATCCTTCGGCAAAGTTGTTCAGCATATCCTGGACTACACTTATATCTATTTGTTTGCATACTAAAGGAAGAATTGTAGTCTGTAGAATTAAAAATGCAAAAATGTAGGTTTTCCCATACTAATCTCCATACAAATTTCAAACGCAATGCGCTACGCCGGGTCAACACCAATCGACCCCAAATTTTGCACAGTTGTTTGGGACCCCAAAAGGAACCAAAAAAGTGCTGTGTTGAAAAAACGATCATTTTGCCCCACCCTAGTGTATATGGATGCCTAAAGATAAAATTTTTGAAAAATAGAAATATCGCGTGCGTTTTTTCAACTGTTCGCATCTTTGCTGAATTTTGAATGACACACATGTTCAAATACGCCATTTTAAAGCTATGAATGCCAGCTTTGTGATTATATTATTGGAAATGCATATATATTGCATTGGTATGGAGTTATATGAAAAATAACGATTCAAAGTCTTAAAATATCCACAAATTGGAAAAGGGAAAAAAAGTCCCCCAATGTCCCCCGGAATTCTCGATGGGGAATGCAAGGATAATGCATCTTCTAACTTGTAGCGAAAATTTTAGTTGCCCGAATTTGCCCTAAACTGAGAACGCATCACTTGAAGTTTTAAAGGCAGTCTCAACTAGTCGACCAGAAAAGGATACTTCAGTACATGTTTCGGTTGAGTGCTTCATATTCCACAACGAAATGAGAGTGGACTACAATTTTTTTTGAAAAGATAATTCATCTGACTACATTTTTGCTACTCAACATTACTGTGTAGCAATAAATGGTACTAAGTTGTACTGGAATTTCCAACTTACCGTTAACACGATCAATGTAACCAAATATTTGAAATTTTTAAAAAACAAGATTTGTAAATTCAAAAATATTCATGCTTATAATGATGTGCCCCGGAATCGTCAAAAGCAGGTTTTGTGACCAAAAAATTTGTTTAAGGCCACTCGTTATATAAAAAAATGTATATCAATACCTATTCTGATAATTTTAACTATTTCGTTTTCGTGATATTGGTTTATATAGGATTCATTATACTATATCTCCGGAACAAGAGTTCCAAATGAAACAACAATTAATCGCAAACTATAAATATGAAGAAGATATATTGGCATAGCAATCAACTGAAAGAGCGACATTTCTTTTAAAGCTCATTGATCATTTCAACATTGAAATAATCACTGAATAGCCTATGCACTTCAAACTACTTCTATTTAATAAATAAATTGAAATATGTATGTCTCTTTTGCGAAATGCATTCTCTCTCCGTTACTATTAGTTTGAGGGTTAGAAAGCACATGTTATCTGAGTTTTTCCTTTTTTCCGCTTTTTGAGTTTTTTGTAACACCAAAAGCCAAAGTCCCATTTTCGCTAAAAAAAAACTACTAACATTTTTTGTAAAAATAGTTGTGATAATAATTTTATCGAAAGGTCTTGTAGTTACCTGGAGAATGATTTGAAGAAGAACTGTGAAAAATTTCGGATCGATTGGCCCAGTAGATTTTGAGTTATGATGCACACCGCATTTTTTCAGGTGCCTTCGGAAATTCACTGTCACTTGACCAATGAAAATTTAAGAAAATATTGTTCAAATACTGCATCATTATACGGAAAGTGATTGAATTGACTAAAACTGTGCCTCTTTCTTTATTTTTTTGAAAAAAAAATTACCATGAATATTTTACACCAAATCCCCCACCTCTCCCCCTCCCCCTTAAGGTTTTTAAACCTGGATACGTCCATTATGAGTTTCGTTCATTATTAACAACTCAAACAAGATTTTCGCGAAAGAATATGAGACAACAAATTTTTGGCCACCTGTTTGTATGGAACCTTCCCATAGTGCAATGGTTTTTGAACTAGGGGTGAATTATGCGCTGTAAATTTTAGTTTGTTCTAACAGAATTCCACACTAAAATCTTCACCTGCTGAACCCCTTTGGCCTAATGAACAGTTTTACTGCAAAGAGCAAATACAAATCAAATCTAGATATCGAGAAACAACATAATGAATTCATCCTTTTCTAGGTGATGTTATACTTTTGGGGGGTGTTGCAATACTTATTGAAGCTATTCCAAACATTTGACGGGTAGTATACATTCTATGTTCCAGCAAGCACCCCACTTTTCGTAAAGGGCTGAATTTGGCTCTTCCGGAAATCTACAACCGCAAGCTTCACCTACAACAGTGACGTTGCAACGAAATCTCCTCATTATCACTGAAGGTTATTGCGATCGATGGAATCCTCTCTGTATGGACGAGAATATTGATACTTGGATTTCTGTAGCACAGTACAGTAAAGATCCGTTACAATTCTCGAGTTTCATTTAACTTATAATTAGAAATAGAAATGATCGAGCGTTTTCAGAGCTTCACTTCTTTCACTGACAAAACGTCAATAAGAGACATTTAAATTTCTCTGGATCATAGGGACAATGCTTCTTAAAGTCACGATTTTAGTTTGGCTTTTTGAGTGTTATTTAATAACTAATTTTTGTATTGTGTTTCAGATGATAATTTACGATTGCGGGGCTTGTAATGGTCAATGAAGAAGAGTTGTGGGAGACAATTTCATTTTGAATTTTTTGACAAGACCGAACTTCTATCTATATCCCATAAGCATAAGGGTTACCCGAGCAAATACTCATGGCCCCTTGAAAATACCATAAACATGGTACGTGCCCACTTTCACAACCATTAAAACACTATAAAATGGTCTCAATAACCCATAAATTTACCAACGTATGGTTTTTCTGTGGGATATACCGGACCATGACGATGGTGTTCTCGTGGGCTGAACCCATTTCAAACACCCATGCCCAACCCCATGAGTATGGGGGTATTATGGACTTTACGTTTGCTCGGGTAGTGCATTGGGCCGGGTCTCGAAGGTTTCGGATTGGGTTCTCGCTGGGGGATTTTTTTCACATAACTGCTTTCACCATTTCGATCAGTTTTCCCCGCTGGAAACCACCAAAAAGTCTTGAAAAATTTGTGTGAAATTGAATCATATTAACGAATAAAACTTTTTTCATTTTTTTTTTTCTTCATTTTTATTTTCCATCGGCCTCGTTCTGCACTGAGTGCCAATCACCCTTGTCAGAAATACGATCCCGCCATATGTACCCTAGATATCGACCCATCAATACATGGACTGAGACCAACGGAATTACTTCCCTTCCGAAGGAAGACGTGACCAGAGACAATTTTCGACTAAGAAGATCCTAACGACATCGGCTGGGACTGAACCCAGACCCACTGCAATGAGAAACAGTTACGCTTGCCACTCAACCACCGACGTCGTTATTTTAAAAATATTTGTCAATATTTGTACATTAGGGAATCAATCGTGAATCACCTTGTTTTCCTATTTTTATTGTCTGATTCCTAAAAATTACAAAATAAGAATCTACGCACAAGATTTCTCGAGCCGACTGGAAAATCACCACATCATACCTGCTCTGAAGGCATATTCCTTCTTATTTGTGTGCTGTGTATCTACACATAGCAAAGATGAAACTCGGAACTTTGAATCGATCGATTAGATAAGCGAGAGGACTGTGAGAAAACTTCCAACTGATTGGCGGTTGTCGCCGTAAGCAACATTGCTCTCATTACAATCATGTGCCCTTGTAGCTTGCTGGTACTATTTTTAGGTTCATAAAATCCGACTGGATACAGCCAAATAGAATAGTTAGACTCCATGGTAACGAATTTGTTCGTTCTATTGTCTAAAACTTTTATCACTGGAGAAGCTCCCGTGTAACTAAGGGGCCTTTTTTCATTCCCGCCAGGTGTTGCGAAATCGGAAACTCTCACATATTTTTTTCTGTTTCTCTCGCTACCTACTACATCCACTTTGTTTACGCCAGCTGTATAAGCAGACAATGATTACATACCTATTATCATATCTTTTTCCCGGGTTGTTGATGCTGATAAGAATGCAAATGATACTTATGTACTGACGATTTAATTATCAGCAGTCACCCACCAAATGGATCCCGGAATCCTAGATTGCTTTCTCAGCTCCGGATGTTTCGTAATTTGTACATTCAAGTTCTCTGATAGAATTCGAAAAAATTTAGAACAGTTCGAGCACACAATCTCTTAAGACAATCAAAGATGGATCTCAAAAAGTTTACATAAAAAATTTGATAGTAATCCAGACAGACAATTTTTTATTCCGCGGTAACAAAGAAGGCGGTGTAAAATTAATGGATAATGCAATTAAATACACCACAGTGCTTGACTGCACATACTCCTGCTGCTGCTGCGGTTTATCCAACTCTATAGAGTAGGCTGACCAAAATGGAATGGGAGTGTGGATCGGGTGTTTATTACTAAAGAGAGAATTGCTGCCGATAATATAGCACGTACCAGCCACCTGCTGGGTTTCTCGTACATACACACATACGCTTGGAGTGAAGCCCGTCTTTACTCTACCGGACATGGAGTCGGATCACTTTACGAATTCGGAACTACGAACATTAGCGAAACAATCACAGAATAAATAAACATTTTCCAATTTTCGGCTGGGACGGGCCGTAATCGTAGATTAGTTCCATGTTCCAGTGAGTTTCGGTTGGCAACATGATGTTAACTGGATGAAAACTATAGTCAGTGAGCGAGAGATTTGTTTTTTTGATGACGTCAATCGAAAACGCGGTTCTCACCAACGCACACTTTCACTTTGCTTTGGTCGATGAGACAACGCGTTTTTGGTTGGGTACAGAAAAGGGGGGTTTACGAGTTCCAATATCTTCTACTAAATTGCTTAAAAACCTTTTTTTTAGTTTGAAAAGTCCTTTGAGGAAGTGGCTCACAGCACTAAAAGATCACAAAATCCCTAAAAACGATTCAATTCATAGAACATTTTCAGTATTGATTCTACACCGAAGCAATCTGTAGCCCACTTTAATATTATATTAGAACAGGTAAATTGTTTCCAACCACCACATACCAGCTAGTAGCTTGTTGTAACATTATAAGCGCTTTTTCTTAAGAAATAGGACTTTTTGGAGTTCCAATACGCAATATTGGATAGGGACAACACATTATTTTGGAGAGTTGTCCTACTGGATCTATAGAGATAGGGTCTCGGAAGAGCTCCCCGTCAGAATCATTCGCTTCAGTTGCAGACTAGACGGGAAATGTCACCCACTGAAACACTGCTTAAGGCCAATTGCAGCGGACTGTGATTTTGAATGCGATATTCATCGTGCGGTACAGATACGTGTATCATCGCGAAGGGCACAAGCGTTTGTGTGTAAACGTGTTCTATCGCGTAGACGTTTGTGTGTCGCGTGTTCGTAACTTCGCGTGCATAAATTCGATTTTATAAGCGTTCGATTATATATTCGCATATTCGCGTGTATTCTTGAATGATAGCGCGCGGACCATGAATCTGATACTTTAATTTTTAGTGTATAATAAAGATGCTAGAAGAGAGTAAGTTCACAATCACATATCACAAGAGTTTTGTATTGCTTCATTATTGCAAAAAAGCTTGATGATGTTTGCCACACCGTCAAACTCATCAACCTAGGGGAGGATTTTTAATAGTATACTATTATAGTACAGAGAATAAATTGGTCACAATTTTCAAGTCTGGTATTTCTAAATCGGGTGATCTTTCACGGTTTGTAACGGAACAGATGTTTTAAATTTTAGAATTATTCCTGATCCAAAAATTTTACTATTTAACTGTATCAAATTTCACAAAAACCGGCTTCTACATTAATCAATGATCAGCTGACCTAATTGTCGATTGTGTTTTATTAGCTAACATTTCAGGCTGCCGAGCTAATTGTTCATTAAATTGCATTCCGCTTATCAAACCTATCGCCGTCGTTTACACGCATGATAGTCTGGGCTGAATAGTGCACTTTTATACTTTGAGTAGACTTATAATAGTGCTCCCATAAAGCTAATTTTAGCCAAGGCATCACGATTAGTGGCGCGCGGGGTGTTATCATTTTGATTGATTAGATTGCAGCGCAAAGTATGTATGTGAACTCACGGGGTACACGCTTTTGTGTCTGCCAGCTTCACGGAGAACTGTGGAAAGAATTTACATTAAGATGAAAAATGAATGCCCTGTGTACCTAGAGTTACAGAATATACCTACGGTAGCCGCAAATTGAAATTATCAGCCTGATCCTTTAACGTAATCAGAACAGATAATCGATGACTACGATGATTAGAAACATGCTCAGCTCATATTCCAGCGACCTTTTACCGACTTTCGGTGTCTTTTGAATGTAAACGAACTGGTTGAAATCGAGATTGAGCAACAACTAATGGATTGTCTGCGGTTTACTAGATTCACTTATTCGAACAACACCCAAAAAAACCCCTGGGACAGGGGAAGTAGAAACCAAGCAATCCAACATCAATTAAAATGAATAATAAAACGGAACGTTCAAGTGTTATTGCAGTAGATAGTAGTGAAAAATGCGACTACAAACAGCAGCACATCGTAATCAGTCAACAAACTACGTGCTGGTTCAATTATTCATCCTCAAATTTTACACCGACTGTTCGGTTGTTTGCATTTACGCGCGCGTTTTCTCCTCGCGATAGACTCAGCGAGCAAAATCGTCTTTCGGGGAAACTATGACTAGCTGAAGTTTGTTTTGGTAACAGCGATTTTCTCGTGAAGGTTGGGCTTCAATAAAATCCTAATGCACCTGATATTATATGATGGATTTAGTACTTTTTTCCAGGAACCAAATTTAATCCATTCATTTTTTTTTGAATTCCATAACATTATTTACAACATCATGATAAGTGATGATTCCTCAAGTTGTTTCGGAGCATGACCTAACAAACATAAGATTTCGAGGTCGCTCGACTGTAGTCGCCAACTCTCCAAACCCCCTTCCTCTTTCTCGGGTTCTTATGGTCAGCGGTTGTGGGACCTGCTCCGGAATAGGCGAGCACTGTAAGATTACACTGGTCGACAAAAAAACAACTTGAGTGGGCTCTGACCGCCAGAGTGAAGGCGTGTGGAAAATTGAAATTTCTAAGGCGTTTTCTGGCAAAGCCATCAATATGGAGCACCAACAGAACATTAAACTTTTGTGGGAATTTTAAATATGAGCTTTTTCTCGGTAGATTGATTGAAAACCTCAGACGGTGTTTAAAGTCGATGGACTTTATTTCTTCATCAACCGTTTCAAAAACACCAAAAAACTTGATTTCCAAAAGATTTGATCGACGCTCGTCTGTCGCTTATATTGTGTAAATTCCAGTCGCAATCCATGGACAATATTTTCCTGAAATCAGCTAACGCTTTGTGCTTGAAGGCTTGAACGTACGGAGTATCTATTCCGGAGGCTGTATATCTAAACCCGTATACTGAGGAAACAAAAGGTTGTTGGTTTGTTGATTACGGTGCATTTCATAAAATTTGAATTACCAGCCCCAGTGCCGTCGCGACATTCCAGTTATGTTCCAGGCATAGCATCGACGAGTCAAACAAAGATGCTTTTATGATCTGTTTCTTGATACGATTTAGGCTTTTGAACTCTCCTGAAAAAAGAACACAGCTAACGATAATATAAATGTCGAACAAGATTCGCCATCGAAGACACCAATTTTCGGAAAAAAAATCAAAAACATTGAAAGGAGTAGAATCACACATGATCTTCTTTCAGATCAAAGATCAGGTAAATACTAACGATTTCGAAAAAAAAAACTAACGCAAACATTTTCAGCCATAACAGATATCTTCAAAGTTCGCCGAGATACATGTATTTCATGAAGGACTACCGCGTCTACATGCCTACCCACAAAGCTAAGATCGACGGTATGGCCAAAGATTCGAGTTTGGCATGCGTCGATCTACTGAAGCACAATGTTGGCTGTTTCAAGCACCCCTTGCTCCAGTGAGCGAAAATTTTGAATGGCAATCGCACAGGACGGGACAAAATTCCACGTCCCATCAAACTAGTATCGAGTGACCATTGGTGGGAATTTACGTCTTGTACGACAAAGCTTGTCGGATATGTGTACCGCGCATCGTGCATTGCACCACGTATAAGCAAATGGAAAATCATTCAAATGACTATTGCATTTGAAATACTGAAAATTGTGTCTACTGTGGGAAGAGTGGCTGTGGTCCACTAGGAGGTTGATACAAGTCTATTATCTTTCTCTGGACAAAACCAGCCTAGAGGCCGTATGGCATCCGGCGGGATGAAGTATCTCAAACAAGAATTGATTTACTGGGTTCCTGCTCCCATGTCGTAAGAGGCGACTGAAAATAGGCCTCCTCAAGTCAAGGTGTTTCTCCGTGCCGAGGACTAAATGGTTGGCAGGTGTAAAATATGCCACAGCCCTTGCTGTGTTACACGAATCTCTGACGCAGTGGACGTTTGCTTTTTCGCAAATCGTGGGATTCAAATGATGGTCACTTCCCTAATACCCATTTCGGGGCTCGCTATAGGCGATTATAAGCCAACGTGTTTGGTATCTTCTAGTTGGTAGCTGTAAAACAAGTACTGATGATGAAATGTGTAGTGATGCAATCGAGTATGGTTAGTATGGCACGAATTAATCTTCAGCATAAACGTGCAGCAACTATGAATCTATCTCGCCTTGTGCAGGAAGAAAAAGCTTCCACAGCTTTGATTCAAGAAGCGTATTTCCATAACCTTACGGAAGTCGCGCTAGTGCGCCAGCGGCTGCTCGTTCAGTGGTCTATTTGCGCTACTTCCGGAGGGATAAAGGAAACTTTTATGTTGTAAAACTACTTAACCCCGTCTTTGTGGCTTTGGCATGACAAATCCACGTGAAATGCCCCGTGCATGTATACTTGCGAATAGTGCGATTGACGCATGTTTTATATACTTCTCAACTCGTGATATTTGTGCTGTCACGGTAAATATGACTGTTGACGACATAAACAAGAAATTTGCTGCATAATCAACATCACCTTTTGATGATTTTAAAAGGGTTATCGGCAGTGATGCAAATGCCCACCACATAATTTGAAGCAGCTCAAATATCAATTTGAGAGGCACCGAGTTAATTGAATACAAATACAAGTAGTACAAATCTGCACATTATTAATGCAGGAAACAGCCCAACATTTACATGGAGTGTTAGATGAAACTCTCTGCTCTGACGGTATTGTGCATGAATTGTCAAACTTGCTCATACGAAACGAGCTTGAACCGTCGCTATCTGATCATAGTTACATCGTCCTTGATCATTAAAACGTATCGCTAGATATCGTCACATATCGTAACCCCAAATCTACTAACTGGGAACACTACGAAGACATCTTTGTGCCTAGGTTTTATGGTTATTTTCTAGCAGTTGAATCTCCAAGTGACTTGGATGAAGTCGTGAATAAAACAAACTCACTCATAGTAGCAGCATACCAAGAGGTTTGCCCACTTCGAGTTATGCGTGCTTCTAGACACCTTGGTGGAATATCGAATTTGTTCGACTTAAAAAGTTATGTAGAGGGGCTTGAAATCGCAGACGCAGGGACGGGTCAAAGGTATTTAAGTTGGCTCGCAAAGCATACAGAAATGCTCTTCAATCCTCTGATCGAAGTGGTTGGAAAAGCCTTTTGTGCAGAAATGTCACAAGTCTCAACGAGACTAGTATATTAAATAAGTTACTTTCGAAATCGAAAGACTTTCATGTCAGTTCGATTAGAACTGGTAATGGTGAATACTCGTCTGACGAAGATGTATTTTTGACACACACACACTTTCCATGGCATGGAGCCATCACTGACGACTGCCGCTGAGTTCTTTTCAGGTAGTTCCGATTCTTGGGCATTTGCCCATAGAATTGTGACAACCGAATCGATCAAATGGGCGATTGAATGTTTTGCTCCGTACAAGTCTTCGCGTAAAAAGGGAATCATTCCAGTTCTACTACAAAGAGGATATAAACACCTCAACCATATTTTGAAAAAGATTCTTACTTGTAGTCTTGCAACAGGGTACATTCCATGAGCGTGGCGGAAAATAACTGTAAAATGCATTCCCGAAGGTGGCCACGTCACTTATGAGGGGAGGCGAAGAGCTTTAGACTGATCAGTTTGACCCTCTTCCTTCTCAAATCAGTGGAACGTTTAATCGACAACTACATTCGGTATGTTAGCTTGGGCTAGCACCCGCTGCATGCTATGTAACATGCGTATCAGCGGGGAAGCAATCAAGTTTAGGAGTTCTTCTCGATATTAAAGGTGATTTTGACAATGTGTACTTCAACTCCATTTTGGAAGCAGTCCAAGGTCACGGAGTACCTTCATATATCACGAATTGGATACACGCAATGCTTAGCAACCGACATCTGTGCCCATCGTTAAGACAAGTAGAGATAAGGAAACTGAGTGTCTTCGGATGTCGTCAAGGCCGTGTGCTGTCACCACATCTATGGAACCTTATCGCCGATGGCTTGTTGAGGGAACTTTATGAGCTTGGTGGTTTCGCCGATGATTATCATATAATGATCACCTGTATTTGCATTAACACACTTTTTGATTTGATGCAACAATCCTTATGTGCTGTTGAGCTATGGTGTCTTCTTGTTGGACTATCAGTTAATCCAAATTAAACATCAATGGTGCTTTTCTTGACTCAAAACTTAATCGGACAGCTCACATCGATTTCAGAATTAAGATAGCTTACATGGTCTTATATCTCGAAAACCATAATTACAACATTGATGTCTTCGAAATAAATCGTCGCGGTAAGTTTTTCTACCACTTCACTGAAGCGAGTATTTTTCTATCTGAATTATTGAAGAAAATAAATTTCGTAACTCACATTAGGGAGATTAATAATCAATCCGATGAGATAGAAAGAAGGGGAGCTTCATTCAACGACACTTGCTCAAAGATATCAAATTTCTGAAATCAATAATTTTAACGTAATCAAAGTATTTTTGCAATTTGGAATTATTTTTAGATTTAGTGTACATATTTGGCTAGCCAAACCAGTCTGCCACGATACTGAAGAGACGTAATATAAACGTATTTTTTATTTACAAATGTTGACTCGAACGCTGCTTTGTTCATCCTAACAGGTGTTGCAAACGCTACTCTAACAAAAAATAAATAAATAAAATGAAAAGGAGAAACTGAGAGGAATTAGAGTTCATCTACCCTACAACAATGTTTTCACAATCTAGTAATGGTTATTACCAGTTTCCATAATTAGGTTTTGAACAATCCACTCAACTTTTCTAAGTGATTAAGCAACGAGTTTTTTTGTATTCATTTAGAACAAATACTATACATAATTAATTAGTCGTGACATCAGATCTCGAACAGCCGATAATGACATTCTGTGTACTTGGCATGAGCATCCAGCCAATACTGTGTAGGTTAGAGTATAACGGGGTGAAACGTGACATGTAAAACGAAACCTTGCCTCCGTATAACTTAAATACATTCGAGCACAGCTTGACACCATAAAGACAACTAGATCAAGTTTAACGATTGTATCCGGTTCTATGCAACCAATGTGATAGCGGATCTATGCTTGAATCCACATTCCCCACCATAATCAGTTAATTTGAATGACTTTGCGTACTCCTCCGGCGCTGGTAATGGGCGGAGCTACATCCCCCTGAACTGTATTACAAAAGGTACATAGTAAAACGTGCAAATTACTTAGTTTCTGCTTAATTGAACTGTATGCACAAGGGCACGTGTGCTATGACGACCAGCATATGATCAGTTCTGAATGAAAGCAGTTCGGGGATATGAAGGTGTAAAAAACGTTTTGATTGTAAACTATCTAGTGCTACATGTCCACGCAGCTAAAAAAATAATTGTTCGACCGAAAATTAATTTCTCCCAACCAGATAAAAAATGCTTTGTAAAATTATCGATAACAACAATATGTTTCGTATAAATTTGAGAAACACTGGAAATAATGTCGACATGCGAAATCAGGTCGTATATCGCATCCTACTCACGCCGTTCTTCAGTTTCACTGCAAAATACCTATACATATCTGCGACACTGTACTTGGAAACTACGTTTACGTCTACTCGACTGCCAGATTGTGATGGTATCACAAAGAAAACATCACGTTTCTCCCTGAAGGCCGTTCTGATAAAGCGAAACTTTTCAAAAGTTTGAAACAGAGAAGAGCGATTCCATCTGACCTAAATAATCATTTTTTTCTTTCTCTCTCTCTCTCTCGAACGAACGAACGAACGAAGCCAAACTTTGCACACGTTTTACTACCTTCTCCAAGCCAAGAAAAATCAAGAATATTTTTTCCATAACAAAGTTAACAATCAACGATGGCACGAGAAAAAGGAGCAGCAGCCGTATGATGCAACCGCTCGGAATAAAGAAAAGCACAGAAACTATTTCCAACTTTAATTACCGGAAATTAAAAGCAACAGAAGTATCCGCTGCCTGGCAAACTACTGAATACTGATGGGTGGGTTTGTCGTATTCCACAACAAGCGATGGCAGCTCATTTGACTATTCTTTGTTTCCTATTTTTCAGCGGGCGTTTACTGCGCGGGCATGCAGGTGGCAAGGCTTTGCTCCAATAGACTACGGTATCTGTAAATTGTAGGCGGCTGGCTTATTGCTTAGTTTGTTGCACCAACTCGTTCCGACGCGGGTGTTCCGTTCAGCCCGAGACAATGAGTTTCGTATTGTAGTCGGAGCGGTACTGGGGCCGAAAAAGAAAGAAAAGGCTAACCCAAAAATGCACAATCGGCCAAACGTCTTATGAACAATGGTCGTTGCAGAAGAAAGTAAAGACGGGGGATGGGTTGTAATGTTTTAAAATATGCGTTGATTGCTGATAAAGTTGTCTGTAGCAGGAGTTTGAACGAGCCGGGAAACTAATTTTAATTAGTTAAGCACAGAGCTAATTTTTCGGCTGGTATAAAATAGATAAGATTTAAGAGGAACACATCATTGTTTTGAACCCTTTCCAAAGCGTATCACTATATGTTCAGAGAGTGGATTGATAAACATACTCCGAGATCTACAACCTGTGTGCATTCAATGGACAGAAAGAAAGCTGCAGGTTTTAAATTGTCGAAATTAACTGTATGTATCACAAAAATCTTCGATTCAAAATCTTGAAAGGAAGCAAAATGAAAGTATAGCCTTTGTTTTGTTTTGGGAAACCAAGGGGGTCTATTGATTTTCTCTACAGCAGACGAACTGTCCGTGCGAATACTATCTTTCTCTTCAGTTGGGTAGATTGATATTCTTGTCGACGAAATCGACAACTTATTGCCTTGTCACTCCTCTAGCACCTGAAGACGGCAGGAGCGGATTACCAAATTTGGCCAAACATTCACTGACCTTAGAGAGCCTTAAGGAAATGAAATTTACATTTCTCCAGGTATTCTTGCTTTTAACAAATTAGGAGTCTATTGTTTTCTAGGTATCAATTGGCAGGTTTTTTTGTCAGCAGCTGCAAATTCCTTGCTAAACCATCAGTTTCCGGGCGAAAACTAATTTGTTTTCTGAGGGAAATCACACGGAAAAAAACTCGTGAATAAATTGCCATTACTTCTGGAGCAATCATGTTATTATGATACAAAAACAAAAACACGAAAAAAAAGTTTTATAATTTTGTTCCATTTCCTTTCAGTAATGTCTGAATAAAGCTTACATTAGTGGGATATTTATTTTTGTTACCTTCAGTCACTGGTTCCACCAAATAGATTTTCTATACGTGGACTAGTTCAAGCAATATTCATAAAATCAAACGTTAACTCGTGACTTTATTCAGATTTTGGGATTTTTTTTTTCAAAAAAGCCGTGTGGTGTCCGGCGACCTAATTTTTTTTGGCGCTATTTCAGCCAAGAATAGAACCACTGGGAACCTGCTCCCATGTCGTAAGAGGCGACTAATAATATGCCAGGAGTTCCTAGGTCAAGGTATCGCTCCGTATCGAAGACTTAACCTGGAACTTAAGGTTTTGCATATAGCCTTTATCCATTATATATTGAGTGAATCACTAACATTCGCTATTCCCGATTGTGTACCAACGTTATAGGTTTCTTCTGGCGGTTGTACAATAGCTTAAACAGTGATAAACATATCAACATTCCAGAACTTCACTCTGTTAGAAAATGCAGAGCCATCGAAAGCTAAAACTTCATAAAATCGTACTCCTGGTCCTTTTCGTCAAATTCAAAAGATATATCCTATCCTGTGACACTTGTGGATGGTGCAGAGAATTCCTCGGTCATAATAGTCACAAGTGTTGAACTAACATTCCTACCGATCCCAAAATTGACCTGCATGGGCGTGGCCATCTACGTTATTGATCATACTATAATCTTAGTCTCTTTAGGTTGCACGTTGAGTATGATGTACTAATCCCAAGTATCATACTATTAGTTCAATATGCAATTTCAACAGGCTTTGATCAATCACGGAAAACTCACGGGCGGTCAACTAAGCTAAGCTAAGCTAAGATTTGGGAATTTTTTTCAGAGCATGGGGATACGACATCAACTGATTTATGATTTATTACATCTTGAACAGGATATAGTTTTCGTGGTTATGATCTGGATAGTTTCTGGTGACCTATTTCACGAAATTCGAAATTATCCATGAATCCTTTCAATCATCTTGAATTATTTTATAATGCATATAATATTAGTCTCGATTCAATATCCGTACTTGTGAAATAGTTCACGAAATCATGAAATATTACTCATGGAAACGTGAACTGGTTCATGATTCCAAATACAATAAACCGACCATTCGTACTCGTGAAATAGCATAGCTTAGGTAGACTGCCCGTAGTTGCACTTCGCCATTCACAGAATGAATCAAAATGCACAATGGACAAAAAATGACGCTTGAAAGGAGCAAATCATTCTCACCGTGCATGTTTTATTGACCCAACCTTTACATAAAGTGATCAGTAACTATGCCGACCCCGTCTAATACTGTTCTGCCGGGGAAGGAAAGAAATGTTGGCTTGGTACTGGCTGTTGATAGAGACCAAGACTACCTCTGCATCACCACGAGCATCATGGAAAAGGAATTGTGTTAGTAAGAAAGGGAAAAGATCGCGAAAGTCGTTCGCGATCCATTACCAAAAATTTTAACGAGCAACTTGACCTCTGGACAGTCTGCCCTCGAGTGTTGCTTCTTATTTACACTTCAATGGTCATTCCCAGATTTTGTTAGCTTTTATTAAATTTGAGCGAGAAAGTGACTTGAGACATGCTCGAAGGATATTTATTTTTCAAATACAGTGAAGACCCCATTTTATCAGCTCCCGATATTGCCAGCTTTTTCATCCAATTTTGTCATCTTTTCGATGGGGTCTAAAAGCCGAACCAAGTCAAATTCGAATGAATCCTTTCTTGGACATAATTTATATACCTTAAAGATGAAAAATATACAAAAATAGAAAAAGATCCATTTGTTAAAATTTTTCCCCTTAAGGGAAATTCACACTAAATAATCATAAAGGGTTTTGCGGCTACGTGTAGAGACAAAAAATATTTTAATAGCTTCGGTTTATTAACAAGGAAGAAAAAGATATGTCCCGATTTTGTTAATATCCCCGTTCTATCAGCGTAAAATACACCATGGGGCTAATAGAAAACGGGTATTTACTGTATGTTTACAGAAGGAAAACTAGCAGAAGAAAAGGAAAAAAAATAGTCAGAACTCAATTTTGATTGTGAGGATAATATGAAATAATTTTGAACGGCCCAGAATGAACATTAACTGAAAAGCGTTACTTTGTATGACGCATACATTAACAGTTCCCCGTGGGCGTCGTTTGTTCCCCTTCCCTGTCAGCGAACGACCCACAGATCATCACTAATACAATTCCCGCCCGAAGCGACACTGAACCTGGCTCCAACCCCAACCGCTGTCAAAATGTATTGACTGACAGCGTTTGGGGCCAGAATCTGACGCAGCCCCGAGTCCAAGTAAAAACGACATAAATTGGCTCGTATCGGAGTTTATGGCACCCCGAAGAGTTCTGTATCAGAGGTGACTGGCGACATAACTTAACCTCATGTTGCACAACAATACATGCAAGTTTACAAAAACATGACATATTATTCCGGGATTCATGAATTTGTCCATTATTCCTAGTACACGATTCACGATCTATCTTGCGTGCTTCCGATATTTAGAACATATCCATGATATTTTCAGTTAAACTGTTTCATAAAATTGTGAATGTTACTAGCAAAATATTTGTGAATAATTTGTATCTAAATAATTATATACCAACAATAAATATAGAACTCAATGGCTTTTTTGCCATAACATGTGGACAAATTCATAATTGGCGATTTTAAGACTGAACAAGTAAAAAGAAAATAAACAGAACAAATAAAAATTCACGCCATTTTAGCACTAAAGATACAACAATAAAGTATGCATAGAAAAGATGGATAGGTAATGTCAGAGACACAATCGACGTGAAATAGAATACACTTTTGGCTGTTAATACGAATGCCGCAGTTTTATCGAAAACTTATTTCTGTATTTTTAATGGAAATACCTAAATAACGGTAGACGTATATCAAATTTTGTGCTGTTGCCAAATGAATTGTTTAACTATCATTTCATGCCCTTTTTAGGGTTCCCATATGAGAATCCATGCGTTTGAATATAGTTGAACATTTTAGACTTCGATGTACGTGTACCAATATTTTGGTATTTTCATTAGAAATAAAGAAGTAATTGGTTTTAATACAACCTTTCAGAAGATAGTAAAAATTGCAACATTCGTATTAACTGCCTAAAGTGTATTCTGCTTCACTTCGAATTTTCTGTGATCAACAATGTGTCATTTTCATCGATAAAGTCTGCATGCTAGATTCTTACTCTTTGGACCATCACCACCCGTTCAGTGCACTGCTGTTCCATGCATAATTGTCCCATGTATATAGGGAATCACATAGTACATGGGACAAATAAGCTTATAACGGCAGTGCAGCATCCGTGAATCGCGCCCACACAAGCATCCCGTAGGTTGCCCTTTGTTCAACAACAACACCAGCGTACAAATTAATTAAAGTCATTAGCATCTGTACCGATCAGACGTTGGCAGGCGAACGAAAACAAACAGTAAACATGTTCAACGAGCGGAGCCCAGTAGTCCAATGCGAACAGGCGATCGCTGTCATATGAAACAAACTGAGCATGTATGTGTGTGTATGTGCGAGTCGGGACGTAGTTATGTAACAGGCAAATTTTTAAAATAACGCAAACAATTCCTTCATTCTTGTTGGGGTTTTGGTTTGCAGCACAGCAACCGTAGGAGGAAAGGAGAGAAAGCGTCTGTCAGTATGTTCTAAAAATAAAGACAATAAGCGATGTGATAGCTTAAACAGACCTGATTAAAAATAACAACAGTATTATTTTGTTAAGTTCGGTCACAGATTGGACAGACGTGATATTTCGATTTTTGTTACCGCATAAGACCGAAACAAACACAGCTAATAGAAATTTAATGGCGTATTTTGAGAGTTTTGCATCTGCCTCCTACGGCTGAGCTGGTACCGTCACGAAAGACAACGGATGCCTTTTAAGATTTGTTTTTCTTTACTTTCAATCGGAACACATTAGTGTGCACCACAGCTGCAGCTTGTCACCGCCGTGCACGAGTCGATAACGGCAATCAATGTCAGCACAATGTTCTGGCCCTAAAATAAGAATATTGAGAGATATCCGTTCCAACCGTTTGTTTCTCACTGGAGTTTGGCGTCAGTCTTTTGTTGTAGTTCCGTGACTCTTTCACCTTAGTAGGAGAAAGAGAGAGCTGACTGAACCAACAAAGCATCTCCCTCGGCGATCAAAACCAGCCAGCCGCGGGTTTGCATTGAATAAATATTTTTACCGACCTCTGCGCCCGCTAGCTGGTCAGAGTCGTGTGGTAAGGTAGAGCAAGCAAGTCACGGATGCCGCCGCAACCGGGGTGTGAGTGTGATGATGTAGCCGAACGAAGTAAGGCGACTACCGAGTCCGCTAAGCCTAGACAAACCAAGCGTAGCAATGAAAGGTTATTTTTTCGGTTGCTTGTTGTCTTCTTCACCCCCGTCGATGTTGTCGACGTCATCGTCATTACGCTGATGACCCCTGACTGACTGTGAAAGTGTGTAGGTACTCATGCAAAACGACCGGGTTGCATCAACGAATTCTGCGGTTGAAATAACATACTTGCTTAACGAAAGGTCCCAAAAATGGTGGTCATTCTCCAGATTTTTTGTACACGCTGCATTCTCTTGTGAACAGTGGGTTTTTATGTTTGACCTGGTGTCTGGAAAGCTTGCGATTTTCACGTGCCTCTAATTTTGTTTCTTTACGATTTTGGCGCAGATCCAAGTTGCATACTCCTCTGCTCGAAATGCCGTAGCTCACTTTCTCATTGAACTTGCTTCTTTAGTTCTTGGTCCGTAGACTCCCGAACCGTAACCGTATGGAATGATATTGTTCATTGTTATAGTATAGGATCACCTACATCCCACGTCTATCGATCCATGGTATGCCTTGTTGCTTTCTCAGCGATCCAAATCTCGCCTCTTTCATAACATATTAATGCAATTATGGTAGATGAAGCATGATTTCTATAGCTACAATGGGTGTTGATTTCATAGCACCTGTGATAGAGAGAGAGGCAGTCTATCCTCTGGACTTTAGATAGTTTTGTTTTGGACGGTCTTTTGCTTAACTTTGGGCCACCAAATTGAGAAGTAAGTTGGTCGTTAGTCTAACGATAGGCGTGTAGAACCTACCCTTGGTTTGATCCCCATGTTTTTCCGAAACGTTCTGCAAGCTGTTGTTGCCTTATTAACAGCGTAGGTCAGGTGCAAGCACCAATTCCATAGTTTATCTAGGGGGATACCTAGGTGTTTCGTTTCTTCTGTCTAGCGAGCTGTCATTTCACTGTGAGCTGAGGGCAAATTCAGTATCCTTCTATTAGACGTACAATGACCGTTTGGCAGGATTCACGTTGAGCCCCTTTTTGAGCACCAGATCATGGCAAAGCCCAGGGTCAATTGATTCCGTTCATTCGATACAGATTCGTGTATCCTCCTGTCAATTAATACTATGTCATATTCAAAAATCTTGAAACCCGTTGAGAAGATCGTCCACTACTGGCAAGCAGATCTGGGGCTGTAATACACCTTCCTGCTCTTTCGTTGCTCACAATGTGGCTGTGATCACTCGACTTTTGAACATTGCATGAACCCAGTTTTGTGTTGGGCGTTCCCGTTCCCTTTTTACTGGAATCTCTTGAATTGATGTGTAGGACGTATTATCAAAAGGAATTCTTCGTAACCCTTGGCTTTTTCCGACAAATGTCTTTAAGGTATACAGGACTGCTTCCGTCGATTTGTCCTTTTGATGAGAAAAATAGTATCTGTTGATCGAAACATTGTATAAGTGCTCCGTTAGAATACAGTTATTCAGTAGTTTTTCCACTAGTTTCTAAAGTGTCCTACAACTGACTTTTTTATGGGTGCGTGCCCAAGAATAAAACTGGCTACCATGATGTTTAGTAGGTCCTTTCGATCCTTATCAGCGCCGGGGATTCATAGGTTTGGAAATAGCTGAAATCCCATTTAATTAGATGGCGCGAGTATCTGGCCGACCAGCATTTGTCGCCTATCCAAAGCACTGTCGGGGCAGAGTTAATCATCACACTGTTCCTCTCGAATTTCTGTCTCCTGCAACCGACCTAGAAAAGTGGGTCCCTATAAGAATATCAAATGTTTCGCCAATGTCAATTGCGAGAGAACCATCTGCTTCTTTCACTTGTGTTTGGTAAACGAAGTGCTGTCGTCTGACCAGTTACCATCAATTTTCGCGTTATAGAGCAGGGGCCTAGCTTCCTTCCTAAGTGTTGCTATATTTTCGTTTCACCAAGGATCAATGTGAATTTATTAGAGGGCAACTCCCGTAGTAGGCGGTTATGATCATCGTCTTTTTTATATGTTTATTTAGTTAGATAATCCATCTGGAAAAAATAGTCCTAATGAATATAAAATTATCAAATTATAAAATTGAGGTCTGCGACACTTTCTGTGTGCAAACTTGTCGACATCCGATTACCGACATCCGACGACTTCCGGTTATCATAATATAGAGAAAACCATAACTAATATGGGTGTCATATCAGTAAACGCCAGAAATTCATGATTGACGCCGTTTTGTAAATCCAAGATGGCGCCTTCCGGTTACCACAAAACAGTGAAAACCATCATCAATATGAGTGCTATTTGAAAGAAGGTGGTTAGTAGACATCGGAAATATATGATGAAGGCGATTTTGAAATCCAGGATGGTAACGTCCGGTTACCAAAATATAGAGAGAACCATCAACAATATTGGTGCCATTTGAAAGGGGGTGGTAAGTAGACGTCGGAAATTAATGATAAGCGTCCATAAACAATTTCCGTTAACTACTGACCTATATTGATCCAACATCTCACGAAGCGTCGAAAAATTTACTGAAATTTCATTTCCCGCAGGTCCGAGTAAGAAATAATACCCTAAAACCTGTTATGAACCTAGAAATCATTTCTTAGTACAAAAATGGGTTCATATTCTAAATCTTTTTTAATCTGAAAAATTTGCCGAACCATTTTGGCGCTAATATTTGATCCACTTTTGTCTTAGGGGCCATGCATAAATGACGTAGCATTTTGGGGGGTAGGGAGGGTATACCAAATTTGTGACGAAGTGTGACGAGGGGGAGGATAGGGTCAGAAGTTGTGCGACGTAGCATTAAGTTTAAAACCCATTGTTTAGAAAAAACAACTTAATGATCCTCCATTCCCAAGAGAAATAAATTTAAATTTAAACAAGTTACGTTTGACGCGGTTTTTCATGAGGTAAATTTTACGTTTAGCGGAATTACAAGTTCGCAAAAATACGAAAAGATTTTGTATGCGGATTTAACTTGCTACATTGGTTAGCTAATGTTGCCAGCTAGCAGACTTAGTTTTGGTAGCTGAATTAAATTTTCACTTCGGATTCAACCACACAAAATTTAGTAATTTAATAAAGATGAACGTATGCTTCTTAGAATCATTGGCGGCTGCAGGATTATGAACTGAGAGAACTTCTCTTCATGCTCCCCTTGCCATATAAAATTTAAAAAAATTATTAACACTATATTTGTCATTAAATGGGCTTATTTTGAACGCAATTTGCTTTTTTAATGAAAATGTTGATAGTCAAACATGTATTTCAAATAATTGAAAAACATATGTAATTTTTTTTCATCCCCCGGCCGCTTTGCACGGGACGAGGGGGAGGGCGTAGGTAAATGCTACGTTATTTACGAGGGGGAGGTTGAAATTTTGTGACCAAATGCTACGAGGGGGGAGGGAGGGGTCAAAAATCCCCGATAAAAGCTACGTCATTTGTGCATGGCCCCTTGGGTTGTGATAAATATACCTTTCGGCTCTGTCCAAAATTTTAACCCGCTCTTGCCATCAGCCTCTGAAATTGTGCCACCGTTTTTTTGGAGCTAGCGTTAATCCGATGCTAACTTAGTTCTGGCTTTAAGTTAGTGTCGGATTCTGATGAAACGAAATCGAAACACAAATTCTCTAACGAATATACACCCATCCTGCTATTAGAGGAAAAAAAACCCTACACGTTCCGAGTTACACCGGACGATGCTCGTACTATGTTCAGTACACTTTGTTAGTCTTTTACTCCTTCAGCTGCTCTTGCCCGCTGACGGTCACCTGTGGTTTTTGTCACACCATCTTTTTCGACTACGTCAGTGTCGCCGTCGTCGTCGTTACAAACGCCCCTTTTCTGTGGGGGTTTCAATGTCACGTGCCAAAGCACAGCTGGCGACAATAAATAAGTTCTGCATTTAGCGAGTAGCGCTCTCAGCACTAGCATCATGACGATGAAACGGATCGTTGCTTAAAATTAGCAAAACGTTGTGCACAGCGTTTTGATTCAGAGTATTGAAGTGTTCACTTTGTTTATATTTAACGGCTGGTCTACATCTGTGTTTACTCTGAATGGCTTCGAAGGGGGGACTCGTGCCATTGAAATCGTCTATCCATTATAGACAATGGGAAATAGATTCAACAAGTCAATTTCAGGAATTTCGAGCTACATCCATTGTAAACAGAGTGGTTTGTTGCCAAAACAGCATGTCGTTTGGAGTAATTAGACATCTATCTTGCACATCTTATTTTATCGATCGTTTTTGGTATCCTAATTCAATGTTATTATCAATCCAAGCAAGCGATGGGATCGCTGTTAAAATTCGTTTTTGGAAGATTTTTTTTTTGCTGAAAACTTGAAATCTTTCGAAGTATTTAAAACCAATTCTCATAACTGCAGAAAAAGAGTCATAAATTGTAAAAATAATTAAGTCAGTTAACAAAAGCAATTTGTTTACCACGAGTACCCTCTATATCAGTCACATAACAAGTCACACGATCTCTGAGCAAAACAAAGCATAATTCAAGAGTGCTGATTCAAATGGTCCTTAGTAACAAATGTAAACAAACTGAGTTATTTGCAGCACAGCATGTGATTACAACATAGCTAACGAATACCGAAAACCAGGATTCATTATACCCAGTATTTATCAAAATAATAAGCATTATATAAAAAGTCGCAAAGTTTTCATGATCATATTTTGAAATTTTGCACTTGAGACCTTTTAAAATGAAAGGACCTATGCGCGAAATATTTCAAAACCTCTGCAACTGTTCATAGGCGCCATGCAAAAACGACGCATGATTCATTTCATTCTATGTTTTTCCCACTGCACATAGGTACCTAGTAAAAACGTCCTAAGCATCAAAATAAAAGAAATTATTTTCTTCTGTTCATGCGACTTTTTTTCGAAGTTTAATTTAGAAAGTATAATCAATTAAATGATAATTAGAAAGCTTAGTTATTCTAAAGTAACATGCCATTCGTTGGTTTTAACCACTTCCAACCAATGATTTGTTAAGGTTGCACAGAGAATACGTAAAATTCGCAAACGAAAAAAGCAGTTTTTTTCCACACCGTATGTCAGATCTTCATAAAAATCAATCAGCGTATGTAGAATGTTGTTACTGTACTGCTGATTGATTTTTATGAAGATCTGACATACGGTGTGGAAAAAAACTGCTTTTTTCGTTTGCGAATTTTACGCATTCTCTGTGCAACCTTAATATAAACTAAAGTTTCCCGCAATTTTTTTCTGCAAGACTTCTAGTAAATCCAGTGCAACTATTTATCATAGTAATGAAGAACATTCGTATTCCGGTGCTCATTTTGTCGAAAACTTTGAAGAAATTCAATATTCGTCGCAAGAGCTACCTTTGCTGAAAAAAGCCGTATGTGCAGCGTCGTATGATTCTTGGGCCCGAAAAAAAGACCTATGTGTAAGGTCCTATAATTTTCAAAAGGACGCATCATTCTAAAGCGCTTAAAAACTACATTAGCACTAAACATTTCATGTTTTTAGTATTATTTACCTAAAGAGCATAGTCCTTAGACTATATTGGCATAATTGTTCCATCAAAACGCATATTTGTTCTCTAATAGGGATTTGCTTTAGGTCCATGAAACTTCAGCCTCGTTTTTCTCAGTTCGAGCTCAATGTCACTTAGGACCTTTTGAATAAGTACTCTTGAATTTGTTTTACGCCAAAATCAATCAACAATGCGATAAGCAAGGAAATCAATTGAAATTCCGATTATTCAGTACACGGTTGCATAAGTATGAGTGTGCTGACGGGAAACTCAGTAGTCGGAATTGACGTTTACCGTTTTCAACTTTTTATTATTCATTCTCTTCCTCCAAAATGGGACGTTCGTTCATCACTTTCCATCCACCAGTATGCGGGAAGCGACCAGATCCAATGTTTACTAAAAATGCTGTCATCGCAAAATTAGCCTTCGCACACGACTACTCTTGCGGCCAAGAAATGAATGCGCTCACAGACACTGCCATAAGGTCTCTTGAGAATGGGAGTCGGCGAGCTGTCAACAACGGTTGTGAGTTCCGAACTCGTACACACGCAAAGATCTCAACCGTAAAATTGACTTCTTTTTTTCCTCTTTTCGAGGAGACAAGAAAACTACAGCAAAAAAGAACACGGGGTAAACTCCTAGCCTATCAAAAAAGGACTGACAGATGCAAGACATCACACTCCTAAATGGGATGAGAAACGAAAAAAATGGTTCAAGACATTCCTATGCTACAATTTCTATTCTTTACGAATCAGAAGTTGAAAGTAAAAGATTTTGTTTTAGATTCTCACCATCGATTATGACCTGTCGAATCCGGTGTAATTGCCTGCTGCGCCTGCAACATCAAAATTGCATCACTAGGCAGGGCTTAGAAGTGCACTGTGAATCACATTTGATCCGATTTTCGATCATCAGCACAACTACAAATGATCCATTCAATTGGATCCAACTGATACACCGGAGGCGGCCACGTTCAGCACCGAAAAAACCTTCCGCCTCCTGCCGGGGTTTCTCACTTTCACCAGATCACCTAGGCCGTCGTCACACCGATCGCGAATATTGTCAAGCAGAAGAAACTAGTTAACCGAGCAAGGGCTCTAGTCGCGTTTTCCGGATTTTCACACCGCAATATCCGGATTTGACCGTTCGACCGAGAAAAGACCGTCACTTTTTTTTACCACTTCTAGTTCCGAGTGTCGTCGAGTCGAGACTGGAGAATGGCTGTAATCGTAACTCACCGAACAGGGTGTTCATTCTCTCGTTCACCACCATCGTTTTGGTTCTCACGCTCTTCAACCGCTGAGCCAGGATGGACGCTCACTGAACTCTACACTTCTCGCGTTCAACAGGGGGCGATAGGGATTGCGAAACCATGTTGATGATACGGTCGGAAACGGTTGTTTTCT